>NC_036860.1:57305850-57527848 GCF_002910315.2 Salvelinus sp. IW2-2015
ACGTCTCCACAACACATCACATATTCATGCAGTAATCAGTAACAGCAATACATTTTTTTGAACAGAATTGCTATAGTTTAACTTCTAAGAAAGATGTTGCTATCGTGGAAGTTCATCGTCCTTGACCAGAAGAATTCAAACAACGTGGCTATTTGCCATTTGTAAAATGTGATCTCCGTTGATCCTATTTTTGTGGCTCTCTGGGGAGGTTGTATTGGAGTAGTAGCTCATAAGGGGTCAACTCAAACATGCGGTGTAAATGTGATGTCTGAAGTTATACCAGTAGTCGAGTAACATATATGAATGTCCGCCTCCTTACAATTACCCTCAAAGAATTCCCTAGGGACCATATATCCTAAGCAACCTGAAGCGAACAACCTACCTGGAGGACAGTTAAGCGAGCTGGAGGAGGACAGAAATGGAGGAGGTGGTTCACCTTTATTCTTCCCTCACATTGACCTTCATATTTAATGAGGTGCTCTGTAATAGACAGTATGACCAATTGCAGGCTGCCTATACTAGGACACACTTCTAGCATTACAGTCAGCGTGGAGAAGAGCCTCTTCACAAGTAAAATGGCATGGACAATACCCTCTCTTCATTCTCCAACCTGTTCACTCCAATCCTGCACCTGTATACCACCCCACTGTTGTTGTCACCCCCACTGTTGTCCACCCCATGTGTCCACCCCACTGTGTTGTCCACCCCACTGGTGTCCACCCCACGTTGTTGTCCACCCCACTGTTTGTCCACCCCACTGTTGTTGTCCACCCCACTCGTTGTCCACCTCACTGTTGGTCCAACCCCACTGTCTGATTAGTCCCACCCCCACTTGTTGTCCGACCCCAACGTGTCTCTGTGCCCACCACCACTGGCTTCGTTGTCCACCCCACCTCGTTGTTTGTGCCACCCACTCGTTGTTCGATCACAGCTTCACTGATCTATCTCGGTTGTGCCCACCCCGGCACTGCTCTGTTGTCACCAACGTCGCACTCGTCGCTCAAGGCAACCGAAGCGATGAGTGCCCACCCCCCACTGACGAATTAGCTCTGTCACACCCCACTGTTGTTGGTCGCCACTCCCAACTGTTGTTGTCCACCCCACGTTTGATAATCCTTGTCCACCCCACTCATTCGAGTACTATCCCAAAAAGGGCACAGTACTTGTTGGCCAGCCCCACTTGTTGTCTGTCCACCCACTGTTGTCCCACCCCACGGTTGTCCACCCCACTGTTGATTGGTCCACCACACTGTTGTTGTCCACTTTCCACCTGTTCGTCTGTCCACCCCACTGTTGTTCGTCCCACCCGTTCCTACTGGGAATTGTTGTCCAACCTCACTAGCCTGTTGTCACAACCTTGCACTGTTGTTGTCCACTCACTGCCTCTTGGGTCCACCTCACTGTGGCTTGTCCACCCCACTGTTGTTTGTCCCACCCACACTGTGTTGTCCACCCCACTGTTGTGTGTCCCACCCTCACTGTTGTTGTCCGACCCCACTGTTGTTGTCCACCCCACTGTTTGTTTCCACCCCCACTGTGTTGTCCACCCCACTGTTTTTTGTCCACCCCACTGTTGTTGCTCCACCCACTGTTGCTTGTCCACCCCACTGTTGTTGATCCACCCCACTTTGTTGGTCCCACGCCCCACTGTTATCTTGTCCACCCCACTGTTGTTGTCCACCTCCACTGTTGTGTCCACCTCCACTGTTTTGTCCACCCCACTGTTGTCCCACCCCCACTGTGTTGTATCCGACCCCCACCTTGTGTCCACACCACTGTTCGTGTTACCACCCCACTGTTTGTTGTCCACCCCACTGTTGGGTGTGCACACCCACTGTTGTTGTCCACCCCAACTGGTGTAGTCCACCTCACTGTTGGTTGTCCACCTTCACTGTTGTTGTCCACCCCACTGTTGTTGTCCACCCCACTGTTGTTGTCCACCTCACTGTTGTTGTCCACCCCACTGTTGTTGTCCACCCCACTGTTGTTGTCCACCCCACTACCTTTCAATGCTCCCACGCCTGACACACAGCAGCCCCCATTGGAGAGAGTCCATCGACATCCTCCGCATGAACACCCCTTTTTATTGACACTCCACCGTTACTGTTACTTCCCTCTGCCTCTGAGCCCCGCCAGCCTCCTGCCTCGGCCGAGGACTCTGCCTTCCTCTGCTCCATCTCTAGACACACGCAGCCCGTCAGGTCGCTGTCGGTGTGGATGCGGTTTCTCACCCCCCGGATGGTGAGAGGGTTGGCGCTGAGGGCTGTGTCCCGGGTGGTTCTGGCCTTGCACCCCTGCTGATCCTTGCTCACCGCCTGCTCCTGGGGGACAACGCTGCAACAGGATCCAGGACGACAGGCAGCCTGGAAGCCCTTCTTAAAGTTTTCATTGAAGTAGCCATAGATGATGGGGTTGATGCTGGAGTTGGAGAAGGCCAGCCAGTGGGAGAAAGGGAAGATGTAGCCTGTCAGAAGGTCCAGTTGGTCCCCTTCAGGTCTGGCGTAGTCTGTGAGGAGCATCAGGGTCCAGAGTGGCAGCCAGGACAGCATGAAGAGGAGAGCCACCACGATTAGCATTTTAACCACCTTGACCTTCCTCTGGGAGATAGGGGATTTAATATCTGGGTGCCCGCTGCTGGACAGAACAGCTGTAGCAGAAAGCTTGGCTCCGATGCAGCCATACATGATCATGATAAGAGCTAAGGGCATCAGGTAGATGTGTGTGAACAGGACCATGGTGTAAACTTTCCTCATCTCAGGGTCAGGCCAGGTCTCATAGCAGTAGTAGAGAGGGTAGATTTTGTTGTCACTGGATACCATGAAGTGACCCTTCTCTTGATCCACCGTCAGCATCACAGCCGACGGAAGCATGATCACCAGTGCAAGAGCCCACACCAGCCCTATAGTTGCCTTAGCAACAAGAAGGGTTAGCTTGGGCTTAAAGGGGTAAACAATACAGCGGAATCTAATGGGAGAGAGAGAGAGGAGAGATAGATGAGAAGTGATGAAGCGATTCATTTCACTAAGGATTCTTTATACGTCACATACAGATGTAGGATCTTAATTTGATCACTATTTTGTTGCTGAGCAGGAAATGCAAACTTGTAGTGTATTCAATGGTTAAATGGCTTCTAAAGTTTGTAATTACTACTTTAAAATTTCCAACTTGATTTTCTCCAATGAAAAATGTATCAACATTTTTTTTTTGATTATTTATAATTCACATTTCCTGTTGCTGCAGGATTATTTTTCTTCTGTAGCAAACCGGCTCAAATTAAGATCCTAAATCTGTAGATTAAACAATTTACTGTAAAACACGAAGTGTTTAACATGCATACATGAAAGCCTTTCTATCCCCTTCCAATTCACATGTGCAGATACTAACAAGTACCCTGCATGCCTAAAGGAGACAATGGGGGAGGAAAGAGGTGGGGGACGTACCTGTCCACAGCGATGGCAACCAAGGTGAAGACAGATGCAGCCACTGATATCCCCTGTACCAGGCCACTTAACTTACACACTGCATTGCTAAAGGGCCAGCCTGTCAAAAAACAATAGCAACAATAACACTTTATTGGTGAGCTGCCAGACATTTCAATGAGAGTCAATAGCCATACTGTGAACGGGTGTTTTGGGCATTTTTGGTACACATGAGTTAGTTTGGTACACGTGAGTTAGTTTGGTACACATGATTTGGTCATAAATAATAAACAACTTCAGGAGTACTGTACATTTAAAACCTGCATGAAAGATGCCAAAATACCTTTTTGCACAAGAGTGGATCAAGTATTTATACCTACCCAGCGTGAATATGTAGCCAACAAAAGGTGTGTTTTGAAAAGGTAATTACTGTAAGTTAAGACTTCCCGCCTGAGTGATTTTATGGCAATGATTATTTCACACTTTTGTACATTTGGGGTTTTCTAAAAGCACTTTTACTGCCTGGACTCAACTAATGTCTGTATTGAAGAGATGAAGAGATTGTGAAGAACTGTCTAAAAATGTAAAGCTATTCATCAGGCTGTCAAATGAAAGACAGCTGCAATCATCATGTTCAGACCTACTATTTTTCTCTCAGTTCTGAACTATTCAAACATGAATCTGCAATATCCAATTTACATTTGCATTTTTGTCATTTAGCAGATGCTCTTATCCAGAGTGACTTAGTTAGTGCATTCATCTTAAGATAACTAGGTGGGACAACCACATAGCACAGTCATGGTAAGTACATTCATCTTAAGATAACTAGGTAGCACAGTCATGGATAGAGTCACAGTTCATCTTAAGATAACTAGGTGGTGACAACCACACATCACAGTCATAGGTGGGACAACCACATAGCACAGTCATGGTAAGTACATTCATCTTAAGATAACTAGGTGGGACAACCACACATCACAGTCATGGTAAGTAGATTTTCCTCAATAAAGTAGCTATCAGCAGAGTCAGAGCTAGTAAGGTTGAAAAGAGTCATGTGCGAGTGTTAGTTCACCAAAGGCTTTTCTTCTTTTTTTACAAGACAATGATAAAAAGGCTTGCTATTAATAATAGTAAAAATTAAAATAATACAATTCAACAACAGGCTGGCAATTCAGCTTGTGAGATGTGTGAAGATTGGTGAGAATGAATTGAACTTATCTAAACCATTGCAAAGCTGGCTAGGCTGGGGCATGTGCAAGTTCAGACATATATAAGACCCCTGCTGAAACAGAGTCATACAATACATGTGAATGACTACTGGGGATATCTTGAATTATGTTTCTTTCAAGGCACAAGATGGGTTTATCCTA
This sequence comes from Salvelinus sp. IW2-2015, assembly GCF_002910315.2. NCBI lineage: Eukaryota > Metazoa > Chordata > Actinopteri > Salmoniformes > Salmonidae > Salvelinus > Salvelinus sp. IW2-2015. Next base: position 57,310,640 of record NC_036860.1, read on the forward strand.
ATAACTGTTGTAATCAATAGCTAAAGGAAACTGGCAAATCAGTTATAGAAATAACTGTCTTTCTCTAAAGGTTGCATCATTCTTTCATCAAAGCTAACAGCAATGAATACAGAGTATCGTGTTTTATTAATTTACAGAATCATTATAGCAGTAGGGTAAAACCAACTCAGTGGCTTTGTGGTTAGAGTTTGCGCCCTGAGATTGGAAGGTCATACCAAAAAGACTCTATGCCTCTCTGCTTGACACTCAGCATTAATGAGATGGATTGGAGGTAAGGCCCTACGATAGACTAGCCTCGTGTCCAGTGGGTGTACTTGTCTTTGTAGTGTGAGGCAGCTTGATGTACAAGAGATAGGCCATGCTTCTATAAGGTATTACTGTACCTGTGATGAGGTTGTCCACCAGCGTAGTCGGAATGCAGAAGATGCCCACCAGCAGGTCACTGATAGCCAGGTTGAGGATGAAGAGGTTGGTAACTGTCCACATGTGACGGTTCTTAACCACAATGAGGCACACCAGGCAATTACCCACCATGCATGGCATGAAGATGAACAGGTAGGCTAGGGTAAAGCTGGCTGCTATGGCCAAAGAGTGTTGGTAGTAAGGGGAGAGCTTGACGCTAGAGACGGTGCAGCTGGAGTTGATGTTGGTGCAGTCGGTCAGGTTGGTGAGGTTTGTTGAGAGAATAAGGTCAGAGGTCATGTAAAGAGTAGTGGTCAATTGAAGTTCCAATGTGTCCTCCATCTTGAACTCCTCTTATTAGACCAGGAGAACAGTCAGGCTAAAAATACCCCAAAAAACAATAACATATTTATTACACGGGAGTAAATCATTACAAATATTTGGCGTCTTAAAAAAAAAAGCTAAATCACATTAAGTCTTTTGTCACTTTGGTAAATTATATTTTTTGTTGACTTGTTTTATCGACTTCTGGTAGATATGGTTGTCCAGGTGATCAATTGAGAATGCAGTGTATGGTTTAGGCCAATCCACTGTAGGACCTCAGGATCCTGTGTACAGTATGTTTCAGTAATCCACCAAAAAAGGTATGTTTGTTAGCTGTCTCCATGAAGCGACAATGACATGCATAAGAAGCATTACAATTAATTATGGGTAGTGAGGTGACAATGTTGTTGTAAGTATAGCGAGATGGTGAATGTCGATTAATGAATATCAGAACTTCTCTATGACAACCATTCAGCTTGGAGCGCTCAACAACCATTCTATTTGCCTGAATACATTCTGTTTTTCAAATGGGATGAGAGATGTTTGTGACAGTCATTGGCATTATGATAATATCACAATGCCAATGATTGTCATAAGTAATACCAATGACTGTCACAAACATCTTTCATCCTCTTTGAACGTAGACTGTCAACAAAGATGTTTTACATTCAACAACTCCAGTTAGTTCTGATATCTCTTATTCATTCAGCTTTGATAATGCTCTTTTTAACTATACTATCATGTTTATGATATGCTAATAACGTGTATAAAGATTTCTAAACATACACAGCCAGTGTTAAACCTTATTAAATAGGGTGGTTTTGTACTTTTTTGTACACCCTATACTATCATGCAAAAGCATTTAATTTAAATCAAACAATAAATAATACAATTAATTAATTATTTCTCACGTTATAATTTACATTTTTTATAAAAGTTATACAATATCATTATTTGGGGTTATTTATTAACACATTATCGAAACAAGTATTCACAGAGATGTTCTGATAGGAATGAATCTCAAGTCAATTTAACTTTTAAATGGAATGGGATTTAAAAAAACATCCTAATTAATATTATTCGGATATAAATTAGACATTCCAATAACGAGAATCTTACAGAGTTCTTTCATACTCTTCATTATTTCATTAACCTTACATTTCCCGAAATAAAGTGAAGGCGATCTCTCTATCTTATCAATGTCATTCAGTTGAGAAAGAAATCCCGATAAAGACAAATTGTAATATGTAGATTTGTAGAAGAAAGCCCATACCTTACGTGCCTTTTTAAAGACCTCCACGTGTGCGGTGAAATAAGAAAAAAGACAACAAAATCTCAGATAGTCCCCACACTAAATTATGAAATAGATACAGAGAGCGCGACTGAACTTTTCCCAGTGCACTAAAACACCTTCAAATACTATTTAGCTTGTTTGTTTCATCCTCACATCGGATCCATACGGTCTACGCATCCGGCAAATGAGGAGGCGTGCACCGTGCGCATGAACTGATTTTAGAGCTACAGCGCTGTCGCGCGTGCTCCACATGGAGACATTCTAAAGACCTCATACTCATGTTTTCGAAAATCTATGATCTAGATTATTACTTTACTTGACAATACCAAAAAATCCCAACAATGAAATCAGCCTACCATGTCAAGCCTACAATCCTTTCTACATCCAACTAAGATCCCCCTTCTGTCACGCCCTGACCTTAGAGATCCTTTTTATGTCTCTATTTGGTTTGGTCAGGGTGTGATTTGGGGTGGGTATTCTATGCTTTTTAGTTCAATTATTTGTATTTCTATGTTTTGGCCAGGTAGGGTTCTCAATCAGGGACAGCTGTCGATCATTGTCTCTGATTGAGAACCATACTTAGGTATCCCTTTTTCCCACCTGTCTTTGTGGGAGGTTGACTTTGTTTATGGCACATAGCCTTTAGCTTCACGGTTTGTTTTGTAGTGTTTATTGTTTTTGTCGGCATTTCCAAAAATAAAGGAATATGTACGCTCACACGCTGCACCTTGGTCTACTTCTTTTGACGGCCATGACACCTTCCCTTTCCCCATGAAACCCAAGGCAATTGATTACCATGAGATCATATCTACAGAAAGTATTCAGCCCCTTGACTTTTCCATATTTTGTTAGGTTACAGCCTTATTCTAAAATGCATTAAATAATACTTTTTTTCTGATCAATATACACACAATACCCCATAATGATAAAGCAGAAACAGGTTTTTGGAAATGTTTGCTAATTTATTAAAAATGGAAATATCACATTTACATAAGTATTCAGACCCTTTACTCAGTACTTTGTTGAAGCACCTTTGGCAGCGATTATAGTCTCAAGTCTTCTTGGGGATGATGCTACAAGCTTGGCACACCCAATTTGGGGAGTTTCTCCCATTCTTCTCTGCAGATCCTCTAAAGCTCTGTCAGGTTGTATGGGGAGTGTTGCTGCACAGCTATTTTCAGGTCTCTTCAGAGATGTTTGATCGGGTTCAAGTCCGGGCTCTGGCTGGGCCACTCAAGGACATTCAGAGACTTGTCCGAAATCACGCCTGCGTTGCCTTGCCTGTGTGCTTAGGGTCGGAAGGTTGAAAGGTTGAACTTATGCCCCAGTCTGAGGTCCTGAGCGCTCTGGAGCAGGTTTTCATCAAGAATCTCACTGTACTTTGCTCTGTTCATCTTTCCCTTGATCCTGCCTAGTCTCCCAGTCCCTGCCACTGAAAAACATCCCCACAGCATGATGATGCCACCACCATGCTTCACAATAGGGATGGTGCCAGGTTTCCTCCAGATGTGACGCTTGGCAATCAGGCCAAAGAGTTCAATCTTGGTTCATCAGACCAGAGAATCTTGTTTCTCATAGTCTGAGAGTCTTTAGGTGCCTCATGGCAAACTCCAAGTAGCCTGTCATGTGCAATTTACTGAGGAGTGGCTTCCGTCTGGCCACTCTACCATAAAAGCCTGATTGGTGGAGTGCTGCAGAGATGGTTGTCCTCCTGGAAGGAGGAGAACTCTAGAGATTTGTCAGAGTGACCATCGGGTTCTTAATCACCTCCAAGACCAAGGCCCTTCTCCCCCAAATGCTCAGTTTGGCTGGACGGCCAGCTCTAGGAAGAGGCTTGGTGGTTCCAAACTTCTTCCATTTAAGAATGATGGAGGCCACTGTTTTCTTGGGGTCCTTCAATGTTGCAAAAATTTGACACAATCCTGTCTCGGAGCTCTACGGACAATTTTTACTCTGACATGCACTGTCAACTGTGGGACCTTATATAGACAAATGTGCACCTTTCCAAATCATGTCCAATCAATTGAATTTGCCACAGGTGGACTCCAATCAAGTTCTAGAGACATCTCATGGATGATCAATAGAAACAGGATGTACCTGAACTCAATTTCGAGTCTCATAGCGCAGGGTCTGAATACTTATGGGGTATTGTGTGTAGATGGCTGAGCATTTTTATTTTATTTTATCCATTTTAGAATAAGGCTGGGGAGGATCAAAACAATCTCTGAACCAATGACATTAATTTGGGGACATGTCGAATAGCATTAAACATGTATGGCAATTTAGCTAGTTAGCTTGCACTTGTCCTATTTAGCTAGCTTGCTGTTGCTAGCTAATTTGTCCTGGGATATAAACATTGAGTTGTTATTTTACCTGAAATGCACAAGATCTTCTACTTTGACAATTAATCCACACATAAAACGGCCAACCGAATCGTTTCTAGTCATCTCTCCTCCTTCCAGGCTTTTTCATCTTTGAACTTATATGGTGATTGGCATCTAAACTTTTACCACGACAACCGGCAAAACATTTCGTCTTTCAATCACCCACGTGGGTATAACCAATGAGGAGATGGCACGTGGGTACCTGCTTCTATAAACCAATGAGGAGATGGGAGAGGCAGGACATGCAACGCGATCTGCGTCAGAAATAGAAAGGAGTTCTATTTCAGTCCTTGGCATCGCAGACGCTCGTTGGCGCGCGCGAGCAGTGTGGGTGCAAAAATGGAATAACATGGATTTCTACATTTATTTTGCGACGCTAGCGCACGCGAAGTGTTATTTTTCATAAACATACTTTCCAATTGATCTGATCTCTCCTCTTCTCCATTTTCTCCCTATCTATTTTTTCTTCCCTCTCTCTCTGCAGATTGTTCAGATGCAGTATGATTTCAGCATGTCTGTGTTCCTCCCTGATGAGGTCACTGCCAACATGACCCTAATGGAAGAGAGCCTGATAGCTGAAAGTTTGTCTCGGACCTATCCCTCACATTGCCTTCCTAGAGTTAAGCTACTCTGCTTACCTCTGCTCACTGACCAGGGTGAGTATTCAAAATACATGTATTTTTTACTTTTTATACCAGGTAGTGGGAACAAAATAACTGTGTACTTACTGTGGAGCTCAGGTCTGAGTTGATTCCCAATTTCACTGGCTAATGGTCCTGGTTCATCATGGAAATGCAGGTGTGTTTCCCCATCTAGCTGGAAGTTCTCCATCCCTCCACCTTGACTGAACACACTGCTGCTAGTGCTAGCCGCTACTAATGATGATGCAACAAAGGCAGTAATGAATGTGAGAGAAAAAATAGATATTTAGCTGATTTGTTTGATATTTAACAATGATATATTCAACAATAATATGACATTTCTGTTCTACTAATGCTGTGTTTTTATGGTCTCTACTCTAGCTCCCTGCAGCTAATCTGGGCGTATGGTCAAGAATGGGTTTTACTAGAGATAGCTTAGGAGTAGAACAATCCTTCATTGTCTCAAAATCATCCTTGGATCTGGGAGACTAAGACGGGTGGGAGTTAAAACAACACCAGGTGCAGATAACCACAATATTAACCCAAAGTGGCTTATGATGCCCCCGATCTGCATGGGTGGGGTGGAACCAGCCATGACTAAGCATTTTTTGTGTCCTCTATATAAGAACCAAGTAGTAAAATACTACTTGAGTAAAAGTCTAAAAGTATTTGGTTTTAAATATACATAAGTATCAAAATAAAATGTAATCGCTAAAATATACTTAAGTATCAAAAGTAAAAGTATAAATAATTTCAAATTCCATATATAAAGCAAACCAGACAGCATCATTTTTATGCTCCAACACTCAGACATAATTTGCAAATTAAGCATGTGTTTAGTGAGTCTGCCAGATCAGAGGCAGCAGGGATGACCATGGATGTTCTCTTGATAAGTGTGTAGTACCTTCAAGAATTTTAACTTAAGTACTTTACACCACTTCCCAAAATGTTTTGCTTGTCAGCAAACTAGTTTTCATCATCATATGATGCAAAATGCATCATACAGGGATGACCTCTGTATAAATTCATTCTAAGTGTTGTGTTTCTGTGATACTCAAAGGCTGAGTAATTGTTGATTGAGCTAATCTGACGTACCGTTACAACCTGAGATAGCCACCAATATGGGCGTTATAGGCAATATGGGCACCAGTGCCATCAGACGTTTAGCTCTAACTTTGGATATCTATGGGCTATAAACTCAGTTACAACTGCACTTGAAATATTAGACTCTAGACTTGGTATAGAGACATTGACTGGAATCGAAATATGTATTTACATTTTTAAGTATTTTTTTTGTTAAAGTGGCTGCCTAGGGGCCAAATCGGGGGTGGCTCTATATCTATATATTTTCAGGGTACATACAGTTGAAGTCGGAAGTTTACATACACTTAGGTTGGAGTCATTAAAACTCGTTTTTCAACCACTCCACAAATGTCTTGTTAACAAACTACAGTTTTGGCAAGTCGGTTAGGACATCTACTTTGTGCATGACACAAGTAATTTTTTCCAATAATTGTTTACAGACAGATAATTCAACTTATAATTCATTGTATCACAATTCCAGTGGGTCAGAAGTGTACATACACTAAGTTGACTGTGTCTTTTAAACAGCTTGAAAAATTCCAGAAAATGATGCCATGGCTTTAGAAGCTTCTGATAGGCTAATTGACATCACTTGAGTCAGTAGGAGGTGTACTTGTGGATGTAATGGACAATGGACAATTACCCCAAGCATACTTCCAAAGCTGTGGCAAAATGGCTTAAGGACAACAAAGTCGAGGTATTGGAGTGCCCATCACAAAGCCGTGACCTCAATCCCATAGAAAATATAGAACTGAAAAGGCATGTGCGAGCAAGGAGGCTTACAAACCTGACTCAGTTACACCAGCTCTGTCAGGAGGAATGGGCCAAAATTCACCCAACTTATTGTGGGAAGCATGTGGAAGGCTACCCGAAACGATTGACCCAAGTTAAACAATTTAAAGGCAATGCTACCAAATACTAATTGAGTGTATGTAAACTTCTGACCCACTGGGAATGTGATGAAAGAAATAAAAGCTGAAATATATAATTCTCTCCTATTATTCTGACATTTCACATTCTTACAATAAAGGACTGACCTAAGACAGGGAATTTTTACTCTGATTAAATGTCAGGAATTGTGAAAAACGGAGTTTAAATGTATTTGGCTAAGGTGTATGTAAACTTCCGACTTCAACTGTACATCTACCTCTGTGCAAAATGTGGTGCTTTTATCACAAAGTAAACCATTGAGTCAACATTTCTAGCTTAGCAGCACACCACTAGTATATACAAGAGAGGTGATTTTTCATTCCTCCATAGTAACACAAAAATCATCGTAAATTTATTCTTGTCAGTAACTAGTGGCTTGACAAATTCCTACAATTTCAGAAGGTCAAAATGTACCCCTGTTGGGCTTTTAGGATTCAAAATAACTGGTTTGCAATAAACTTGAAAATTGGTACATACCGGTACATAGCTAAATACTGTATGCAAAATTGTATTTAACCTCTATTATTCCTATTTAGCACTTCAAAATGATCCATTATGAAAATTATTTTTTGCTAACAAAATGTTGTCATGGTATTTCAAACTTTGATTTTGCATGAATGACTCAGAGGTGAAAGATGTGTTCAACTCCAATGTATGCACAATCAAAGGTGCTGAACATAAGACATGATTCATTATCATTTATGAGCTTTGTTGAGTTTTGAAAATATACCACTGACATCTGAAAAATTTGCCGAAGTGATTGAGATAAACTGTAAGAGGCCAGAGGGAATGGTTTGGACATTCAATAAAGACAAAGCAGAACCCGTGCGGTGTGTGTCCATTGCGCTATCTGACATAAGGAAATGTAGTGGACTCATGACTGAATGGTTAATAAAGGAACCTCTGACAAGAGTCTGTCTGTGTTGTAGGGTAAGCACATCAGAAGCTTGTCATGTGGTAACTTATCATGCAAGCAAACAAATCTAAACAGAATATTGCATAGATTTAGGGTCCTCAATAAGTCAAACGTTTTATTGATGTTCAATATTCACGTAGAAATGATTAAAAAAATCTGTGTTTTGTACATCTGATTTCATTTCTCCCGTTTCATTATGACTAGGTCATGACATCTTTAGGTTGACATGAGACTGCCCTCGTGTGGTCACATGTGCAACATTCAGCATGCCCAGTGTACTGTATTATGAGGACGAAATAAAACGGTATACTCTTCGGATTGCTTGTTAAAATGAAAGCAAGATCAAATCCGATCTCAAACTAAAGCAGTATCACAAGCATTAAAAGCATACATTCAAAGTGATAAACAACCAGTCCAGAGGAAAATGTATAAATACAAAACATATTTGACTCTGTACTTATTCAATTATTCTATCCAAATACATCTCAGAGAACAAGTTAGAAACACAACCCAGGTGTATGAGCAATGTTCAGCCTGTTGAAGTGAACTTCTTCTGTTTCCACCAGTTAGTCAGCCAAGTCCTGTCTCTGAACAGCTGCTTTCTGACTCCTTGCAGCTCCGCAGTGCAGCATGTTGTAGTCTTATCTTCATCCTAACCTCTCTCACCTGGGAATTCACAAAGACGATACTCCCCAAAAGATGAAATAAAGCTATGGTGAACACAGGGTTCTTAGTCTATACCGTGTGGGTCTGCATGCACTACACCAGGGAAATATCTTACAGCCAGGGGGTGGCTGTGTGTGTGTGTGTAAACATGTTTTGTGCAGCTAAAAGGCAGCATATGTGACTCACATCTTTGTATTCTTTCTCGGTGGTGGTGCCATTGATTGTGTAGATTTCTCTTCCCTCTGTATAGAGGAGGATCAATGTGAAAGCACACTGTCAAATTATTCATTTCAACGTAAGGACTCTCAGGCTTAAAACAAAATCTACATTAGAGCAGAAAAAAGAGTGAGAGAAACAAGCATGATCACTACATGCCTTCTTTCACCTGTCCTGTGTGTGTCGTCTAGTCTGGAGGTCAGCTGGGTGTGGTTGGCGGACTAAGGGTTGAACCCTTGGCTAGGCCTACTGAGTCTTTCCCGGATGAGTCGTAGTTCTTCGGTCCATGGGGGCTGGCCAGGGTCCAAATGAAAAGATGATGAGTCAGTGGTGGAGGATGTACCAGGGTCTTCAGGTGAAGGGCAGAGGCCAGGGGTGGAGGATGTACCAGGGTCTTCAGGTGAAGGGCAGAGGCCAGGGGTAGAGGTGGGTGGCACACCAAGCAGATAGCCCATGGCACTCACAATGGCATGGATAAGCTCTGGACTACTGCGGCTAGGTCTGTAGCAGGTGGACAGGAGAAGGGACACTGGCTTCTGAGGTACCTGCTGTGGGGCAGGGGGGGGGATCTGATATGCTGAAAGTCTGTCTTCTCTCCTGGTACTTTAGCTACAGTATGGAGTGAACAGAGGACAGAAATATACTGTAGATAAGTAGCTAGTGAACACACAGTCATAGATAAACAAGTGCCCTATGGCACACTCACTTCCACCCATGTCCTCACCCATCACACACAGATCTTGTAGAATGCAAAACATCTCTGACTACTATTCCATAGAAACAAGCGTCTACTCTTTCACTTGTACTTAATCTATATTAATTTACAGTTAATCTGAGCTGTGGGTGAGTGGGTGCCTTTGGTCTTTTTGGAGTGTGACTGAGAACCATTTCTCGCAGGTGGAGGATTCTGGCAGGGTGAGGGTACATTTGTCCAACCCTTGTGAGAGGTAGAGGGTTTTTGAGTTGGTGCACAAGGTATTTTGACTTTAGTTCTAAAGTCCTCCTGTCCTCAAGCAGTCTTGTCTTGTCTTTTACTAAAGCCTTCTGGGTGAGGGTGGACACCTCTCCCTCTTTCCTCTTTCCTCTTTCTGAACAGCCTCTCTGTGTCAGTTGGAGCCCTAGACAATCCGCTGGAGAGTTTAGCTACTACAGGCTGTCAAAGGGCTATAAATGCCTCCTTCATGTCTCTAAGGCTAGGAAGGGAAGGTCTCTCTTTCCTCCCACTGTCCTCCTTTGGCTTTGGCTCACAAGCTGTGTTTGCAGAACCTTAAGTATTAAGACGAATGTCACTGGGAGGAGAACTCTTGTTGGTTGACCGTCTCACTCCAGCACTTGGGATTTGGTATTTTTGGTGGATAGAGCATGTTGTGACGCTACAGAGCCTGCCTTCCTACTGACAACACTCTGAGGTGTTGATGATGTATTGAAATGACACTCAGTTTTGTCTGTCTGCTTCTCTGATGAAGATTGTGCAGGTGTTAATTTAGGTGAATCAGAGGTCTTGGTTTTAGGACTTTTCTTATCTTGAGGAGACTTGTGTTTCTGATGTTCTGTAGTTGACTGAGGAGATGACTTACATGGCAACTTAGGGCTTTTACCTGGACATCTCTTGGTCTGTGGTATATATATATTTTTTTTATTTCACCTTTATTTAACCAGGTAGGCTAGTTGAGAACAAGTTCTCATTTGCAACTGCGACCTGGCCAAGATAAAGCATAGCAGTGTGAACAGACAACATTAGTGTAGAAAAAAATGGAGATGAGTGTTAGCTTACTGCCTGGGATGGGGGTCCCACGGTCTAGCTCAGTTGAACAACATCAGGTGAGGCTGGTGGTTTCATTGGTTTCTGTAGTCGTGGGTCAGCTGGTGGAATTTTAAGATTCTTTCAGAGTGGGACTGGCATGTGAGTATACAAAAGTCTTAGCTATGGCAGGAGAACATTTCTCAGTCATTTTCTTTGGTGTTGAAGTCTTCTTCATTTCACTGCTCCTTATCATATCAGAATCAGCTTCGCTGTATCCTCTATAATATTGAACATGTCTGGGCATGGAGTGTGACATCTAGCTGCTTGACATCTAGCTTTAGGGATGGTTACTGAGTCTTTAGGGTCCCTTTAGCTGCTGGTGGACAGCTCTCCAGCCCACAACATGTAGTCTTATTTCCTGAGATGTCGCTCCTGGTGTGGAGCATTGACTCCCTGCGAAAAGTCCCATGTTGTCGGGGTACAAGGGGCTTTGGAGGTGAATAACAGTGTGCGTACTGGGGTGCTAAGGGCACTGGAAGACATACTGAGAGAGAAGGAAGGGAAAGTATTGGGGTGTTGGGAGATGTGCTAGAAAGAGGAGCAGGGTGAGGAGGAACGCTGCTATCTGCGGGGGAGAGGAGGGGGGTGTGGGTGTAGGGTGGGCTGAGCATGGCACTCGCATTAGATGCTGGGGAGTCTGAGGCACTGCTGTCTAGCTGCCGGCGCCATGACTGGCGGTCTCATCTCCTTGCCCAGCTGGGTGGCAGGGGATCTCTCTGACAACGGGCTCCTTTCCTCTTCAAATCAAATCAAAGTTTATTTGTCACGTGCGCCGAATACAACAGGTGTAGACCTTACAGTGAAATGCTTACTTACAGGCTCTAACCAATAGTGCAAAAAAGGTGTTAGGTGAACAATAGGTATGTAAAGAAATAAAACAACAGTAAAAAGACAGGCTATATAGAGTAACGAGAATATAAGAGTAGCGAGGCTACATACAGACACCGGTTAGTCAGGCTGATTGAGGTAGTATGTACATGTAGATATGGTTAAAGTGACTATGCATATATGATGAACAGAGAGTAGCAGTAGCGTAAAAGAGGGGTTGGCGGGTGGTGGATGGCGGGACACAATGCAGATAGCCCGGGTTAGCCAATGTGCGGGAGCACTGGTTGGTCGGCCCAATTGAGGTAGTATGTACATGAATGTATAGTTAACCTCTCTGGGATATGTGGGACGGTAGCTTCCCACCTGGCCAACATCCAGTGAAAATGCAGAGCGCCAAATTCAAATAAATTACTATAAAAATTTAACTTTCATGAAATCACACATTCAATATACCAAATTAAAGCTACACTTGTTGTGAATCCATCCAATGTGTCAGATTTCAAAAATGCTTTACGGCGAAAGCAAACAATGCTATTATCTGAGGATAGCACCCCAGCTAACAATCACAGACCATCATATTTCAACACTCCCGGCGCGACACAAAACGCAGAAATATAGATATAATTCATGCCTTACCTTTGACGAGCTTCTTCTGTTGGCACTCCAATATGTCCCATAAACATCCCAAATGGTCCTTTGTTCGATTAATTCCGTCGATATATATCCAAAATGTCAATTTATTTGGCGCGTTTGATCCAGAAAAACACTGGTTCCAACTTGCACAACGTGACTACAAAATATCTCAAAAGTTACCTGTATGCTTTGTCCAAACATTTCAAACTACTTTTGTAATACAACTTTAGGTAATTTTTAACGTAAATAATCAATAAAATTGAAGACGGGATGATCTGTGTTCAATACCGGAGGAAAACAATGTGTAGCATGCTTTCTGGTCACGCACCTCTAACAAACAGTACACTTTACTGGAGCCTCATTCTGAACATGGCTACTTCTTCATTTCTCAAAGGAAAAACCTCAACCAATTTCTAAAGACTGTTGACATCCAGTGGAAGCGATAGGAACTGCAGGAAGGTCCCTTTCCCAATGAAAACCCATTGAAAAGAGAGTGACCTCAAAAAAAAGAAATCTGAATGGTTTGTCCTCTGGATTTTGCCTGCAAAATAAGTTATGTTATAGTCACAGACATGATTCAAACAGTTTTAGAAACATCAGAGTGTTTTCTATCCAATACTAATACTAATATGCATATATTAGCATCTGGGACTGAGTAGGAGGCAGTTTACTCTGGGCACGCTTTTCATCCAAACGTGAAAATGCTGCCCCCTATCCTATAAATTGGGTCTACCGTTCTCGAGGGAGAGCGATTTATGCAACCCTCCACCTGCTCTTCACTAACAGCTCTCTGTGTCAATACTGATATTCCAAAATGGAACAGTTGGCTAGGATACTCGCAGACGCTGCAGGGCCCAAATCACGAGGACACTCCTCCTACACCGTTTAAGCTATAAATGCTGTTCCAATTTAAAAAATTCCGCAACAGTCTCGATCGAGTTGTTTGTATAGAATTTTATATCTGTTAACTTTTCCGTTATTCACTGTTCTTTCGTTTCACTTTCTTGTCCTCTTTTTGTCCTCCATCCGCTTCATTGGATTTCTCAAGATACTAAAGTGCCCCATTGTGACATCATCACTTCCAACTGACATTCTCTGTAAGTGAAATCAAGCAACTTTTGACACAAATCAGCTAATAACTCCACTTTGCAACCACTTATACAAAAGTGTCAAGTTTTCCAGCTTCGTCTATTTCTCTGCTACTCAAATCTGGAGTTTGGAGAGAAAAATGATTTTCGCATCAAAAGTTACAGCAGTTTAAGTAACACCAACATAATTTTCTTGAACATTTTGGCAAACAATGTCCATTTGACCAATACTGCAAACAAGTTAGACAAAAAGTTAGTGTATGGGATATTCGTCTACTTCTCTGCTATTCATAGCTATGTGCGGAATCAAAATATTCCATATGGAACTTACGGTACAGCTGTTTTTGAAACTGCATTACCATGTTTTTTCAAACTTTCCCAAACAACGGTCGTTTTGACCACTTTCGGAACGTTTTTGAGGAAAAAAGTCCCGCAACCTAAAATCTTCCCCTGCTTCTCTGCTCTTCAGAGACGAAGTTGGATTTCAAATCGGGGCTACAAATCTGTTACCTATAGCCGTTTTCGTAACCCATCGCCTCTCTTTATAGTGTCTGTAAATCATGTGTCAGCAGCAAGGCAATTCATTACTCTTCCAAACAACATCGTTTTGACCACTAAACAACAGTTAGACAAACATTGTTTGGCTTAAAATCTTCCTCTACTTCTCTGCTTCTCAAAAGGCGGAAACGCTTTTTAAATTGTGGTCTACCGTTCTCGAGGAGAAGCGATTGAAGCAACCCCTCACCTGCTCTTCACTAACAGCTCTCTGTGTCAATACTGATATTCCAAAATGGAACAGTTGGCTAGGATACTCGCAGACGCTGCAGGGCCCAAATCATGAGGGAGACACTCCTCCTACACCGTTTAAGCTAGAAATGCTGTTCCAATTTAAAAAATTCCGCAACGGTCTCGATCGGTGTTTGTATAGATTTTTTTATATCTGGTATTACTTTTTCCATTATCACTTTCTTGTCCTCTTTGTCCTCCATCCGCTTTCATTGGATTTTCAAGATACTAAGGTGCCCCATTGTGACATCATCACTTCCAACTGACATTCTCTGTAAGTGAAATCAAGCAACTTTTGACACAAATCAGCTAATAACTCCACTTTGCAACCCCTTAGACAAAATATGTCAAGTTTTCTAGCTTCGTCTACTTCTCTGCTACTCATATCTGGAGTTTGGAGAAAAAAATGATATTCGCATCAAAAGTTACAGCAGTTTAATTAAGTAACAGCACCAACATAATTTTCTGTAACATTTTGGCAAACAATGTCCATTTTGACCAATACTGCAACAAGTTAAAGTGATTATGCATATATGATAAACCGAGAGTAGCAGCAGCGTAAAAATAAGGTTTGGGGGGGTTGGGGGGGCACACAATGCAAATAGTCCGGGTAGCCATTTGATTACCTGTTCAGGAGTCTTATGGCTTAGGGGTAAAAACTGTTGAGAAGCCTTTTTGTCCTAGACTTGACACTCCGGTACCGCTTGCCATGCGGTAGTAGAGAGAACAGTCTATGACTAGGGTGGCTGGGGTCTTTGACAATTTTTAGGGCCTTCCTCTGACACCGCCTGGTGTAGAGGTCCTGGATGGCAGGCAGCTTAGGCCCTGTGATGTACGGGGCCGTACGCACAACCCTCTAGTGCCTTGCGGTCAGAGGCCGAGCAATTGCCGTACCAGGCAGTGATGCAACCAGTCAGGATGCTCTCGATGTTGCAGCTTTTTGCAACATTTTGAGGATCTCAGGACCCATGCCAAATCTTTTTAGTTTCCTTGTGGGGGAATAGGCTTTGTCGTGCCCTCTTCACYACTGTCTTGGTGTGTTTGGACCACTCTAGTTTGTTGTTGTGGACACCGAGGAACTTGAAGCTCTCAACCTGCTCCACTACAGCCCCGTCGATGAGAATGGGGGCATGCTCGGTCCTCCTTTTCCTGTAGTCCACAATAATCTCCTTAGTCTTGGCTACGTTGAGGGATAGGTTGTTATTCTGGCACCACACGGCCAGGTCTCTGACCTCCTCCCTATAGGCTGTCTCGTCATTGTCTGTGATCAGGCCTGTTGTGTTGTCTGCAAACTTAATGATGGTGTTGGAGTCGTGCCTGGCCATGCAGTCGTGGGTGAACAGGGAGTACAGGAGGGGACTGAGCACGCACCTCTGTGGAGCTCCAGTGTTGAGGATCAGCGTGGCAGATGTGTTGCTACCTACCCTCACCACCTGGGGGCAGCCCGTCAGGAAGTCCAGGATCAAGTTGCAGAGGGAGATGTTTAGTCCCAGGATCCTTAGCTTAGTGATGAGCTTTGAATGTACTATGGTGTTGAACGCTGAGCTGTAGTCAATGAATAGCATCCTCACATAAGTGTTCCTTTTGTCCAGGTGAGAATGGGCAGTGTGGAGTGCAATAAAGATTGCACCATCTGTGGATCTGTTTGAGTGGTATGCCAATTGGAGTGGGTCTAGGGTTTCTGGGATAATGGTGTTGATGTGAGCCATTACCAACCTTTCAAAGCACTTCATGGCTACGGATGTGAGTACTACGGGTCTGTAGTCATTTAGGCAGGTTACCTTTGTGTTCTTGGGCACAGGAACTATGGTGGTCTGCTTGAAACATGTTGGTATTACAGACTCAATCAGGGACATGTTGAAAATGTCAGTGAAGACACCTGCCAGTTGGTCAGCACATACCAGGAGCACACGTCCTGGTAATCCGTCTTACCCCGCAGCCTTGTGTATGTTGACCTGTTTAAAGGTCTTACTCACGTCGGCTACGGAGAGCGTGATCACACAGTCGTCCGTAACAGCTGATGCTCTCATGCATGCCTCAGTGTTGCTTGCCTCGAAGCGAGCATAGAAGTGATTTAGCTCGTCTGGTAGGCTTGTGTCACTGGGCAGCTCGCAGCTGTGCTTCCCTCTGTAGTCTTTATTAGTTTGCAAGCCCTGCCACATACGACGAGCGTCGGAGCCGGTGTAGTATGATTCAATCTTAGCCCTGTATTGACGCTTTGCCTGTTTGATGGTTCGTCGCAGGGCATAGCAGGATTTCTTGTCAGCTTCCGGGTTAGAGTCCCGCACCTTGAAAGCGGCAGCTCTACCCTTTAGCTCAGTGTGAATGTTGCCTGTTATCCATGGCTTCTGGTTGGGGTATGCACCTACAGTCACTGTGGGGACGACGTCCTCAATGCACTTATTGATGAAGCCAGTGACTGATGTGGTGTACTCCTCAATGCCATCAGAAGAATCCCGGAACATGTTCCAGTCTGTGATAGCAAAACAGTCCTGTAGTTTAGCATCTGCTTCATCTGATCACTTTTTTATAGACCGAGTCACTGGTGCTTCCTGCTTTAATTTTTGCTTGTAAGCAGGAATCAGGAGGATAGAGTTGTGGTTGGATTGACCAAATGGAGGGCGAGGGAGAGCTTTGTACGCGTCTCTGTGTGTGGAGTACAGGTGATCTAGATTTTTTTTCCCTCTGGTTGCACATTTAACATGTTGATAGAAATTTGGTAGAACTGATTTAAGTTTCCCTGCATTAAAGTCTCCGGCCACTAGGAGCGCCGCCTCTGGGTGAGTGGTTTCCTGTTTGCTTATTTCCTTATATAGCTGACTGAGTGCGGTCTTAGTGCCAGCATCTGTCTGTGGTGGTATATAAACAGCCACGAAAAGTATAGCTGAAAACTCTCTAGGCAAGTAGTGTGGCCTGCAATTTATCACAATATACTCTACTTCAGGCGAGCAAAATCTAGAGACTTCCTTAGATTTCATGCACCAACTGTTGTTTACAAATATGCACAGACCGCCCCCCCCCTCGTCTTACCGGAGTGTGCTGTTCCATCTTGCCGGTGCAGCGTGTATCCCGCTAGCTGAATATCCATGTCGTCATTCAGCCACGATTCCGTGAAACATAGGATATTACATTTTTTGATGTCCCGTTGGTAGGATATTCGTGATTGTACCTCGTCTAATTTATTGTCCAATGATTGCACGTTGGCGAGTAGTATTGACGGTAACGGCAGCTTTCCCAGTCGCCTTCGCCCGGTCCTGACCAGGCATCCGGCTCTTTGTCCTCTGTACCTGCGTCGCCTCCTCTTGCAAATAACGGGGATGTCGGTCCTGTGGGGTGTTTGGAGAATGTCTTGTGCGTCGTCTTTGTTGTAGAAAAAATCTTTGTCTAATCCGAGGTGATTGATCACTGTCCTTATATCCAGAAGCTCTTTTTTGCCATAAGATATGGCTGCAGAAACATTATGTACAAAATAAGTTACAAATAATGCGAAAAAACCCGACATAATAGCACAATTGGTTAGGCGCCCGTAAAACTGCTGCCATTTCTTCCGGCTCCATTTTAACTTCCCTCCTGGGCAGGGTTTAAAGACAGACATCCCCTCCCCAGCATCCAGAGTGGCGGTGGGTCTTGCCTGGATACCAGAGGGTCCTGTTAACAAATGGTAGGACAGGGACTAGGTAATTACAATTTGGGTTTCAAAATTATGGGAACTTTAAATAAATTCCCTGGTTTTCCAGAAATCTTGGTTGGAAGATTCTGCAATTCATGCTTATTCCCTCCTGACTACGTGAATCCTCCAACCGGGATTTCTGGAAAACCAGGGAATTTATTGAAAGTTCCCAGTATTTTGTAACCCTAATTACAATCATTAGTAGAGGGTATCTTGCAAAAGAGATAATCACATTCATAGATAGAAGGGAATAAATTCAGTAACCATTGACATTGCATTAGAATGACTATGATTCTTTTTTTATGTCTCAAATGTTGTAGAATAAAGTCCCTACCTCTTTCAGCATGAGGCCCTTCTGATGTCTCATAATGGGGAAAAAGTGAGAGAAAACAGTAATATTGATTATGAGAGCCAATATTCAGATTTTGTTGACAAACCCACTTCCTCTTATATATCCTGTTAGCCTGGACCTTTTTAAAAAGGCCTTTAAAATGGATGGATTGAGCAAATAGTGAGCATAGGGATTACTTTATCACAAAGCTGCTCAAGCTTCTTCTTATGATGTTTGGTCTTCTCATTGCGCACGGCCTGGTACCATTTCAAACTATTCTGATAGCGGCGGATGAGGTAAGCAGGGGTGGTGCATCAGAACAGAGGCTCAAAGAACCCTGACAGAACGGGATAGGGAGCCACCATCTCCTCTCCCTCCCCTGTCCTCACCTCCAGCAGCATGCACCTTAACAAGGGATCTGTGTGAGAGGAAAACATCCAGGGAGCTCTGGTCTCCAGAGGGGGGTTGCTTGGTGAGCTCTGGTCTGAGTCACTGGCCTAACCAGCTGACCACCAGGGAGGGTTCTCTGCCTGGTGAGCTTCTAAGTCTGGCCTCAATGAAATGAAATGGAGTGTGGCCTCAGGATGTTTGAACCACTCTTTTATCAGTCGGGTTGGGGATGGGTCATTTTATTGGACAAAGTCTACAGTGGCACCTACCAATAGGGAGTGCTGTGGTGTATTTGAGCAAAGGCTTATCAGAAGGTTCTCCTTTCCAGGTCTCTTGCACTGGCATCCACATCTTTGCTGAGAGAGCAGGTTGAGGCAGGGGGTACTTGCTACTGAGGCCCGGTGTGGGGAGGGTAGTGGTCTGGGGGGGGGCTGTAGATGGCCCTTCTCCTGCATGATTGGGAGCACGGAATGCTGAATAAAGAGGTTTAAATGTCAGAAGAGCTAGATGTAAAAAATAGACATCTATTAAGTTAGATTGTGAAAGAGTTGGCCTATCACAGTAGAGGCTGAGCGTGGTTTAAACTTTGCTCAGCCTATCGCTGGCACTCAGACTTGTCCCAGTCTCTTGGTGCTCGCATCTGTCCGCATCTGGTTGTTCGGTAGATTAGATCCGTCTTGTGTCTCACCCCCGATTCTACACTCAAACAGTTCCTTATTTGGTATTGTCCAGTGTCCTACCCTCCCTGGTTGGCCTGGAGATATGCACCCCTCCCCTCTCCAGATTGACCACAGCTTTTGCATCAAGGCACTCTATGTTGCTCAATCTTTACACACATACACACACACACAGACAATGCAGATGTAACAGAACAATATTTATCTTCATACAATATGGTAGCAGGCTATAGTGCATAAACATAAATCCTAAAAATTGTCTAGCTACTGTAGCTAGCTAATAGATTATTTAAAGTCCTCACCAGATAAATGTGAACATTCCCTTGAATTGACTCCTCCCTCCTTCTGGGACCTAAGAAAAAAGCAGTCTTTTTCTTAAACTTTTTCCAGCATTATTAGTTAGCTAATCTTTTCTTTTTTTACATTTATGATTGAAAGACTGCATTCAAGATTCAAACTTTAGCTAACATAGTTAGCTCTTGCCTGCTAGCTAGCGCATTTCAGATAACATGAAGAATTTAGCTAGCCACACGAGATTGATTGATAACTACCATCCAATTTGGTGGACAGCAATGTGTTGCTAGCAAGCTGTTAACAAACCCGATGTGCTGAACTAGAGTCGTGTATTCAAACGTAGCTACCTTTTTTTCACCTTTGGCTGAGTATATTTTGGTTTCATCTTGTAAAAATGTGTCATTCATTGGCTAAAGTAAACAAAGAAGTGATATCATCAACGGCATAATAAACAAAACAAAAAAGCATTACCCTTCAAACTTGCTGCACACTTGTGGTGCGTTCGTGAATTCACTCTGGCTATCTACTTCAATTTCAGAGCACTCTTGCCTGAGTTGTTACGGAGTCTAGTTGATAGGTAATCGACTAGCTGGACTGTTCCCCAGACTCCACGCGTAGGGATTTGTACAAGGCTTTAACAAGGCTATTGAACTTGACATTGGTGTCTGTCTTTATTCCTTAATCCGACATATCATACCGAAACATGGTATCAGAAGTGGCTCGGAAAACACACGTTWGTTATTTTTGTAGCTAAGTACAGTATAGGCGCAGTTACGTTCCATATGCAAACACAAGCCGTTTCCTACTCACAACACTGATCAACTCGTTGTTAGCTGGCTAGCTAGCATCACTACCTACCTCCATGACTGAAGGCAAAGAAATCTCCTATTCCATTGCTATGGCAGCGAACATTCCGCCACCAAATCACATGGTTCTCACAGGGGACTGGAATACTAATTGGGACAACTTCAGGGATGAATTCGAGGACTATGCGCTGGCGACCGGTCTACATGAGAAACCCAACGAGGTACAAGCGGCAACTCTGAGGAGTTTAATGGGCAGCGAATGCAGGCATATCTACCGGCACAATCTCACCCTCACGGCACGACAACAGTGTGATGCAAAGGCTATATTGGATGCATTGGAGAATTACTTCAAACCCGCCAGAAACGTCATTTACGAGCGGTTCGTTTTCGGAAGCTGCAAACAGGAAGAGGGTGAGACAGTACACAACTTTGTAACCCGTTTGAGAGAGAAATCCGCCACTTGTGAATACGGGGGATTGAAAGATGAATTGATTCGTGACAAAATAGTACTGGGAATTGCAAATGAGAATACGCGCCGGCGTCTACTGAGAGAGAGAGGCTTAACATTAGTAACTGCCATCGAAATGTGCCGCACTGCTGAAGTCACTGACATGAGAATGAGAGCAATGGAAACGGAAACCCCACGCTCCGACGTTGATACTGTTCACGCTGTTGCTAGGCAGACATTCAGACAAAACCAATCGAGGCAGAGTAATTCACCACGAACGGTGAACACAGAGAGCCCCGTAGCATGTAAATACTGTGGGAATACACACACACGTGGCAAAGAGCACTGCCCTGCCTACGGAAAACCATGTAGAGCTTGTGGAACTAATAATCACTTTGCAAAAGTGTGTCTCAAAAGCAAAAGAAGGGTGAGTGAGGGCAAGATTCACTGTGTTGATGATGTTAATCAATGTTCAGAGCTGAACAGTGAAAGTGACATTTACATGCATGAATCCATTGGGGCTGTACACTCAAGAGGGAAGAAATGGTTTGTGACACTACGATTACACAACAAGCAACAACAATGTCAACTGGATTCGGGTGCTACATGCAACGTAATGAGCTACAAAGACAAAATCAATCTGGCACCTGACACACATCTATTGCCCAGCGATACTAGACTAAAGCTGTACTCAGGAGAACTAATGAGCTCTATGGGCACCTTTGAGACCGAATGTGTTATTCGGGGACGCAAACACAAGCTGGAGTTTGAGATTGTGAAAACCAGTCAAAATCCTCCCCTCTCAGGCTCTACATGCGAACGCCTGGGACTGATGCGGTTCACCGTACCAAATGACCTGCACATTGTGGATCATGTCCAGCATGGACCCCTGTCCAAAGAACAACTACTCAGCAGATATGACGATGTATTCAACATGCCCGTTGAATCAGTGCCTGGGGAGGTACACTTTGAAGTGGATGAGAGCGTCACTCCAGTCCAGTGTGCTCCTCGCAATGTGCCCATTGCAATGAAAGTGGCTGTGAAGGCCCAGCTGGACAAGTATGAGGCCGATGGCAACATGACATCTGTGACTGAACCAACTGACTGGATCAGCAATATGGTCATAGTGAAAAAAACAGAGAAGCTGAGGGTCTGCATCGACCCAAAGCATCTGAACCAAGCACTGAAACGATCCCACTACATCATGCCTACACTAGAGGATGTCCTCTATAAGCTTCCCAAGGCCAGGATTTTCACCTT
This sequence comes from Salvelinus sp. IW2-2015, assembly GCF_002910315.2. NCBI lineage: Eukaryota > Metazoa > Chordata > Actinopteri > Salmoniformes > Salmonidae > Salvelinus > Salvelinus sp. IW2-2015. Next base: position 57,332,511 of record NC_036860.1, read on the forward strand.
GGTGGATGCCCGAGATGCATTCCTTCAATGCAAGCTGGACGAAGAAAGCAGCTTCATGACTACCTTCTGGACCCCCTGGGGTCGGAAACGCTGGCTCAAGCTCCCGTTTGGTGTCTCAGTGGCGCCTGAGGTATACCAACGCAAGCAGCACGAGTTACTGGCTGGGCTCAAGGGCATTGAACCCATCACCGATGATATCCTGATCGTAGGCTGTGGTGAAACAGACGAAGAGGCAGAACGCGACCACGATGTGAAGCTCCTGGCACTGATGGAGCGCTGCCGATCAGTTAAGCTTCGTCTTGGCCTGAAGAAGCTGCAGTTCAAGGTGAAAGATGTCCACTTCCATGGCCACATTCTCTCGGCAAAAGGCCTGAAGCCGGACCCAGACAAGGTCCAAGCGATCCTCGACATGCCAAACCCGTCTGATGCAAAAGGKGTACAGTGTCTCATCGGCTTTGCAAACTATCTTGCAAAGTTCATGCCACACCTATCAGCAGTCTGTGAGCCTCTGCGCCGGTTGCTGGACAAAGACACACCATGGCACTGGCTACCCAAGCACGAGGCCGCAGTGCAGGAGATGAAATCTCTGGCTTCATCCATGCCAGTGTTGCGCTACTACYACGTCACGAAGCCTGTCACAATCCAGAGCGACTCTAGCCAAAGGGGACTTGGATGCTGCCTTATGCAGGAAGGCCAGCCCGTTGCGTTTGCCTCGAGAGCGCTCACCCCCACCGAACAAAACTATGCACAAATTGAGAAAGAGTGCCTCAGCATCGTCTTCTCCTGCCAGCGATTCCATCACTACTTATATGGTCGAGAGCTGGTCACCGCTGAAACTGACCACAAACCACTCATTGCCATATTCAGTAAACCTCTCCTCAACGCGCCCAAGAGGCTTCAAAGCATGCTCCTGACTCTACAAAACTACAGCCTGAAGGTCATTTACAAGCCAGGATCTGAGATGTACATCAGCGACACACTGAGCAGGGCAACAGCACAATGTACAGGTAGAGGCACTGCCTATCAGCGGCAGGCCATCTGTTCGCTACAGCAGGAACAACAAGATGTTCAACAGATCAATCAGGCAGACTACTTAAACGTCACAGATCACCGCCTAGCCCAGATCAGGCAACATACTGACAAGGACGAACACCTACAGTCACTGAAGTCCATGGCTCTCGCAGGTTGGCCATATCTGAAAGAGGAGACACCTTTCACAGTGAGAGAATACTGGACCTTTCGAGATGAGATCAGTGTGCAAAATGGCGTCTTGTTCAGAGGTCAGAAGGTCATTATTCCCAAATCACTACATCCAGAGATGCTTACCCGCATACACTCCAGTCATGTTGGAGGTGACGCATGCTACCGCCAGGCTCGTGAAACATTATACTGGCCAAACATGCAAGCAGAAATTAAAGACTTTGTCAGCAACTGTACCACATGCAACGAGTACGCTCATGAACAGCAAAAGGAAACCATGATGTCACACGAACTGCCCACAAGGGCCTGGCAAATCATCAGCATGGACTTATTCAGCCACAGACAAAAGGACAATCTTCTCATCGTTGATCATTACTCTGACTTTTGGGAAATTGAACTGCTCCCTGACTTGTCTGCAGAGATGGTCATAAAGCGCTGCAAGGCGCAGTTTGCAAGGCAAGGTCAGCCTGACAAGGTAATCACGGACAATGGCCCACAATTCACTGCACAGTTCAAGCGTTTCGCCTCAGAATGGGAGTTTGACCACGTGACCTCCTCTCCAAGACACCCAAAAGCAAATGGCAAGGCAGAATCAGCTGTCAAGATTGCAAAAAACCTGTTAAGCAGGGCCTTGCGCGACAGCAACGACCCATGGAAAGCGATCTTACAGTGGAGGAACAGACCCACCGAAAACATGGACAGCAGCCCAGCACAACGCCTTCTGTCCAGACGTCTGAAGACTACTATCCCCGTAGCTAACAAGCTACTTGAGCCCTGTGTCATGGTTGGCGTCACGGACAAACTGCGTCACAGAAAGCAGCTCGCTAAGTGCTTCTACGACCGGACTGCTCGAGACCTACCAGAGCTGGAGGTAGGTGAAACTATAAGGATGAAACCGCTGCCGGGAGACCACACAGGACTTTGGAGGCTGGGCACATGCCTACAGAGAGTTGCACCACGTTCTTACCTGGTGGATGTTGGTGGCTCCCTCTATCGTCGCAATCGGGTGGATCTGCGCGTAGCAGAGCAGACAAACCAGAACATGCCATACACTCACCTAGATGAGCTGGATCACAGTCCAGGCCTAAGGGTAAGGGGTGCAGAATTGAGACATGAGCCAACTGAAGGTGAAGCTTCTACCCCACCAAACTCTCCAGCTCGTGGCCCTAATCCTACCCCTGTCAGAGCCAATACTTACTCACGGGTTTGTCGGCTGTGCAAGCCACCGGACAGGCTTACTCTGTAAGCAAGAGACTTAACTTGTTGTCTGTTAATTAAAAGAAGAAATGTTGTTTAAAAAAAGGAAGATGACAACTGAAGTAAAAAGAAAATGTCATGCTTTTCAATTGTTATGACTTGACTGTTAAGAACTCAATGTTATGCCGTTATGTTTGGACTTTCTATTGAAAAGGATGATGTTACGGAGTCTAGTTGATAGGTAATCGACTAGCTGGACTGTTCCCCAGACTCCACGCGTAGGGATTTGTACAAGGCTTTAACAAGGCTATTGAACTTGACATTGGTGTCTGTCTTTATTCCTTAATCCGACATATCATACCGAAACATGAGTGTACCAGAGCGCAGAATAGCTGATGAATTTATGAACGCTAAACACCCGTTGACCGGTGTCAGTAAATGTCGACGTAATTAAAAAAACGTAATTAAATTGTTGCCAGCAGCACAGTTAGTCACTAACGCTCTAGATAACATGAAAACAGCTTAACCATCTCTGCTAGGGCATAAAATGGTCAGAGTAAGGTGTTCTCTCACTTGACTGGAAGTAGCTAGTAAGCTAGCCAACTTTAGCCAGTTAGCTTGGGTGCTTGACTGCCGTTGTGAAGTCAGAACGCTCTGATCAACCCTACTTCTCGGCCAGAACGCTCTTAATTTATGAACGGACAATCTGACAATGCTCTGAATTTACGAACGCACAGAGCGCACTCCGAGCCTACTCTGGCACCCCAGAAGGAATTTACGAACACACCTTCATTTCATTCGTGTTTCTCTTCTCTGTTCCAGCACTATAGTTTAGCAAGACAGCGATCATATGGAGCTGTCCAATGCTGAAAGTAAAATAACCACAGGACAACTGCTAAGCAACATGCTGCGTCAATGATACATTCCCTATCAAACTGTATGTGGAATACACCCCTGCCCCTTGTCCTAATAGAAAGAGACGAGAACAAAAATGATAAATTTAAGTCCATACAACATTGAGAAATTATGGATTTTATTTGCGTACATTTTCAGTTCAACATCGCGATGCAAGAACAAACACTGCATATTCATCATGTCAGCTCCTGATAAAATGGCACTATTACTTGGTATTGTATAATGTTAACGTATCCATTCCATTTTTGGTTACAAGATAACGTTCACAACTGTTAATAAATAACATGAATATTACAATATAAATGCCTTCATTTAGAATATGAATCTTTTATTACACATTTACAATCCCATTTCCAACTAGTCTCTCACATGAAAGTAATGCACAATTTGCAGGAGTGAAACAACCACAGTATGGAAATACTGGAGGAAAAGGCAGGTCAAGAAAAAAAATTGTTTTGACAAATCCTAATTTCATAGAAAGTGTTAGTATTGTGTTTTTCGTCCTGCACTACATTCAGCTGTGTCACTCCACTCATCCCACTGTCCAGTATGTATAAAATATAGTAGAGAGGCTATGTTCAACTACAGCCAGAGTTTGAATAACACTTTGAATATATAAATGTAAGATCCTATATTCACTCCACTCTGATTTTCTGGCGGGAGAATAACCATGTTGTCCTGAATGGGGAATTGACCTACAGAATGTCCGTCTAAAGAATAAACACCACAATGACCTCCACAAAGGTTGACGTTCCACTTCCTCTTTTACTGCCACGTCTCCTGTAAACAAAACAAAAAAAGAAAAAGAACAATGATCAATATTTTCGTAATCTATGACTCCCCCAATAGAAAAAGCAATGAACATGTGTATCACACCAATGAATAAAACATAAATCCTAAAATAGTTAAGTGAAATGTAATTTACCTGCTCTATAATCCCTTCTGCCAACCTCAGACCCAGGAATCGAGGGGTGGAGGTTTGCGTTCCACCAGACCCACTGCAGGCCTTCCAGCCCGGATGAAGTGCTTCCTCTCTGGGATACTCTGCAACAAGAGTAGAACAATTATTTAGTTAAAGGTCCAATGCGGCTGTTTTTATCTCAATATCAAAACATTTCTGAGTAACAAGTAAGTACCATACTGTGATTGTTTTCAATTAAAATTGTAAAAAAATTTTAAAAAAAATATTTAAAAAAATAGCTTCTTAGTAAAGAGCCATTTCTCAAGGAACAATTTTGCTAGGATTGTCTGAGAGTGGTCTGAGTGGGGAGGGGAAAACTGAAAAATAGCTGTTATTAGCAGAGAGGATTAGAACTCTTTCGTATTGGTCTATTAACTAATTTAACGCCTGGTAATGTCACCAGGCAAGCCAAACCTCCATCCCAACAAAACTGGTAGAAATTTCAGGCGGTCTTTTCAAACACCTCTTACGCTAAAATGGCATTAAAACAGTATTATTCCAACCTCATAGTGTGGAAATATATATAAAACACAAGAAAATCACGTTTTTTACTGCACTGGCCCTTAAAAGCTTGTGAGTCACCATTGAAAAACTCCTGACCTTAGGAATAGTAAGGAGCTCATATGTACCGTGTTACTGACCTGGAGTAATCCATCACCCACTCTGTCACACTGCTCCACCGTGGAGTATCCATCTGTGGGAAAAACAGACAGGATACAATAAACAAAGGTAATTTTGTGTTCAAATGACAAGAAACAGGCTCACACACAGATGTAGGATCTTAATTTAATCACTCTTTTGTTTGAGAATTTTCCTGCACAGCAGGAAATGTAAACTTGTAGTGTATTTGAGTTTTAAAAAGGCTTCTAAAGTTTGAGTTTGTAATTTCTACTTTGAAATTTCAGAATTTATTTTCCCTAAAGAAACCCTGACAAAAATGTCCATTAATTGCAATCCACATAATAATTCAAATGTCCTCTGGCTGCAAGATTATTTTCCTACTGTAGAAAACTGGCTCAAATGAAGATCCTACATCTGCACGAACACACACACTTTCAACAAGTTCTCACACTGCAGAATTAGACCTTATTCTCTAAATGAGGAACATTTCGAATTTGCTCCAAAGATCAAATATTGAAGTGTTTTTGAATCCCTGGGTTGACTCCTGCTGCCCTGTATGTTCCATTTCTCCAAACCAAAGTTACTTAACTTAACTTAAGTTTAGGCACTCATTCCGAATGGTTAAGGTAAAGGTTATGGTTTGGGATATGATTAAAAAAATAAAAAAACTGTCCACGACTGGGATCAAACATCTAACCTGATCCAGAGTCATGGGATTACTCAAGTCTACTTGATAGTAATAGCGCTCACTGTTGCCCCTAGTGGCCGATTTTGAAGACATTTCCCGATGTGCTCAGGAATGGATAGACTTCCAATGTCAATGTCAATCTCCCTACACACACACACACTTATGCTGAAGATACAGTCTCATGCTGACCTTGGTTTTTCTCCATCAGAGGGAGTGTGATGTCATCATAGGCTGACTTTCCGCTCTTAGTTTTTTTGGGCATTCCACTAGTTGTTGACTGAAGGTAAAAAAGAAAGAAGACTCAGTATGCCATTATGAACTAATTGTGTCCCATACAGTGCTCAATATCAGACTGTGTAGTGAATGGGGAATACAGCCTTCTACAGCATGCCATGCGAAACCTTAAAGTGGCTCTTGTTCCAGCCTCCCTTGTAGAGGCTATTTCTCAGGTCCTTGTAGGTCCACACTGTCTGCAGGACATGAGATGCTGCTTTGGTCTCCCGCACAGATTGGCTAGCAATGAAACAACAGAATAAACCAGAGCCAGCATAAAGGAGAGAGTACAACACGGTGAACTGAGCATCTAGCCAATTGAAACCATCTCCCATAACCAACACCAAAGATACTATGCTATGATAATCTACCTTGTCTTGTTGATGGCCACCAGTTTCTGGATGCCGTGGCCCTGTATGAGACCACGGGCATTCTCAGGGCTATCTGAGATGATCTCATGGATAGTGTTCAGAATGGCCACCACTGTGTCCCCTTCCAGGTTCTTGGCTGGTCGCTGCTGACCACTGGGCAGGTTACTGACCAGGTCCCTCATGGCATAGCTTCCTATGGGGCAAAGGGTAAAATTATGTATCGTGTGTGTGTGCGTGTGCGTGCCTGTGCGTGCACTTGCGTGTGTGTGCATGCATGCATTTATGTGTGCATATGTGTGTATGTGCATGTACCTATGAGGTCTTTGTTTCGTCGATCTATGGCCAGGTTGCGTAGAGCAATAGCTACAGCCCGGACCACTTTATCACCATCTGAACGCAGTAGCTCCACCAGGACAGGCAGACCTTTCTCCTTCCTAACTGTGGCCCGGATGTAACTGGACCACTGAGAAAAGGCACAGAGAGAGAATAATAGAAGGATCTCATGTATAAATTGTACACTCCTATTGTGCTACTTGTGAGGATTCACACATCATACTTTTATATACATGATAGCTTTTCAACCACACTTCAATACACCCATCATACAGAGAAAGGGGGGGGGGGGGGGGGGGAGAGAGGGGATGAGAAAAAAACATTCTGTTCTCCCACAGCCTCAGACAAACTTCTCCCCCATTGCCCTTCACTCACGGCCCAGTGTCCTGCAGCAAGGTTCTGCAGAGCTCCGGCTGCTGCCTCCAGGGTGTTGTGGTTTTGACTGCGAGTGAGGAGAGACAGGTACAGCCTCACCACCTCCGGCTGGTACAGCAGCTCCAGACCTACAGAGAAAAAGGGAGAGAAACAGCACGTCTGCAACCAGTAGAGAACTCTCATACACGTTGGAACTGATATGATGAGACACAGTGGATTCTCAAGCCACCAATCAGCAACCAAACAGCACATATAGCGCTTATAAAGCTAGCACAGTTCAGACTTCATAGTGAAAAACCGATGTGATAGAACTGAGGACTTGCACCCTACTGTTTCTTTTATGAAGTGGTAGAGTATACTTTTTCTGACAGCTTGGAGTTTTTAGGTCAAAGTGTGACGATTTAGCGCAGGATGATATAAAAAATGCAATAGTTGTTTCTTATGACATCAAAGACAAAATCTCAAAACACCTCTTCTTTCATAGTCATGGTTTTAAGGTCCAGAACCATGAACAGATCACTGCAAGACAAGGAGCAAATATTTATCATCTATCAGATGCCTCCTCTAGAGAATATAGATAGGCTATGAAGCTGAAGCACAAAATTATCATTGGATTAGTATTTCAGAAAGAATATATAATGTACACAAAATAGATAATAACCCCAATTAAAGCTCAGCCACGCTTGTGTGTGTGCAAATTCATATTCACACTGATTTTATGTTGAAGGAATGTTCTGCCTGGCTAGGGGATTTGGACTGTGCTTGAAATTACAAAATGTTTTCCCAACTTTCATTTTGTACAAACACGCGCAAACACCCACACAGCATGTAAACATGGATGTCTATTCTATTATTAACAACTGAATGCTGCAGGCTCCACATCTTATCAGCTCTCACAGAGCTCTTCTCCGCTAACAAATCCATCTGTGTACATACGGTATCCCCCACTAACTTCAGCCATATTCATTCACAGACTGTACTATTTTACTGGAGTGAGAGGCTTCTAGCTATACCCACATCCCCAGCAGCCATGAGTGAAAATATACAGGAACTCTGTTACAGGCTGTCTTCCAGAGGCTTTCCATCCATATTCAGCCAGCTGAAGCTGCTGGGAAGCTGCTGCTGGCTGCGAGGCTTACATGCTGTCTAATCCTTACATGGGCTTGCAACCTGATTATCACAAGGATTGCATCCTCTGGCAGGAGCGCGGGAAGGCTCTACATCCGGACGCACAGGTTCTGTTAAGGGTATAAGACTTGTGCTACCTGGATGGCTACCCAGTGTCATCAGTAATCCTCTCATACACACTCAGATGGGCTCTGGTGGGCCATGACCAAACTTTCCATTTGAACCTGTCTGGACTTCTACATCAAAAGACATCTACAATGCTCAGGGATTTTTTTAATATCTTGCCTTACATTGTGTTTCACTTATAAATATGTATGTATCTGAACATAGTCAAACCACAGCGGCAGAGCTGCTGCGATGATGTCAACGTCATAAAGAAGAGAGTTGTATAATCGATTCAGCTCTAACGCTCTTCTTTCCTAAGGTGTCATCTTTTGTCTGATCTTCTGAATGTCAATGACTAGTATAGAATCTTATCAACAGTCTGGGATATCACACAATGCCTGCATAAATCACACATATTTCATACACAAAAAAAGCCATAGTGCCTTATGATCACATCATGACACAAAATACTTAAAATCCTCACTTAATTTGATGCTGAATATAACCTATATATTCACACCCCCTTTGTTATGGCAATCCTAAATAAGTTCAGGAGTAAAAATGTGCTTAGCAAGTCACATAATAAGTTGCATGGACTCTCTCTGTGTGCAATAATAGTGTTTAACATGATTTTTGAATAACTACCTCATCTCTGTACCCCACACATACAATTATCTGTGAATTTCAAAATCAGATTCAACCACAAAGACCAGGGAGGTTTTCTAATGACTCGCAAAGAAGGGCACCTATTGGTAGATGGGTAAAAAAAAGCAGACATTGAATATCCCTTTGCACATTACAAAGTTATTAATTACACTTTGGATGGTGTATCAATACACCCAGTCACTACAAAGATAACTCAATTGCCTGAGAGGAAGGAAACCGCTCAGGGATTTCACCATGAGGCCAATGGTCACTTTTAACAGAGTTTAATGACTGTGATAGGAGAAAACTGTCAATGGATCAACAACATTGTAGTTACTACACAAATGGCAGAGTGAAAAGAAAGAAGCCTGTACAGAATAAAAATATTCCCAAAATGAATCCTGTTTGCAATAAGACACTACAAATCTGCAAAATATTTGGCCAACACAAAACATTACAGTACCACTCTTCATATTTTCAAGTGGTGGCTGCATCATGTTATGGGTATGCTTGTCATCGGCAAGGACTAGGGAGTTTTTTAGGATAAAAATAAACGGAATAGGGCTATGCACAGGCAAAATTCTAGAGGAAAAGCTGGTTCAGTCTGCTTTCCAACAGACACTGGGAGACAAATTCACCTTTCAGCAGGACAATAACCTAAAACACATGGCCACTGGAGTTGCTTACCAAGATTACATTGAATGTTACCGCGTGGCATAGTTACAGTTTTGACTTAAAATCAGCTTGAAAATCTATGGAAAGACTTGGAAATGGCTGTCTAGCAATGATCAATAACCAACTTGACAGAGCTTGAAGAATTTTAAATAGAATAATGTGCAAATATTGTTTAATCCAGGTGCGCAAAGCTCTTAGATTTACCCAGACATTGGTAATCGCTGCCAAAGGTGATTCCAACATATATTGACTCAGGGGTGTGAATACTTATGTAAATGAATACATTTGCAAACATTTCGAATAACATGTTTTCACTTTGTCATTATGGAGTACTGTATGTCGATGGGTGAGGAAAAAACAAACAATTTAATCCATTTTGAATTCAGGCTATAACACAACAGCTGACCACGACTCCATTTTGTTGCTCCCAGCCTATAGACAGAAACTAAAACAGGAAGCATCCGCGCTCAGGTCTGTTCAACGCTGGTCCGACCAATAGAATTCCACGCTTCAAGATTGCTTCGATCACGTGGACTGGGATATGTTCCGCATAGCGTCGAACAACAACATTGATGAATACGCTGATTCGGTGAGCGAGTTTACTAGCAAGTGCATCGGTGATGTTGTACCCACAGCATCTATTAAAACATTCCCCAACCAGAAACCGTGGATTGATGGCAGCATTCGCGCAAAACTGAAAGCGCAAACCACTGCTTTTAATCAGGGCAAGGTGACCGGAAACATGACCGAATACCAACAGTGTAGCTATTCCCTCCACAAGGCAATCAAACAAGCTAAGCCTCAGTATAGAGACAAAGTAGAGTCGCAATTCAGCGGCTCAGACACAAGAGGTATGTGGCAGGGTCTACAGTCAATCACGGACTACAAAAGAAAAACCAGCCCCGTCGCGGACCACGATGTCTTGCTCCCAGACAGACTAAACAACTTCTTTGCTCGCTTTGAGGACAATACAGTGCCACTGACACGGCCCGCTACCAAAACCTGCGGGCTCTCCTTCACTGCAGCCAACATTAGAAAAACATTTAAACGTGTTAATTAACCCTCGCAAGGCTGCAGGCCCAGACGGCATCCCCAGCCGCGTCCTCAGAGCATGCGCAGACCAGCTGGCTGGTGTGTTTACGGACATATTCAATCAATCATTATCCCAGTCTGCTGTTCCCACATGCTTCAAGAGGGCCACCATTGTTCCTGTTCCCAAGAAAGCTAAGGTAACTGAGCTAAATGACTACCGCCCCGTAGCACTCACTTCCGTCATCATGAAGTGCTTTGAGAGACTGGTCAAGGACCATATCACCTCGACCCTACCTGACACCCTAGACCCACTCCAATTTGCTTACCGCCCCAATAGGTCCACAGACGACGCAATCGCACTCACACTGCACACTGCCCTAACCCATCTGGACAAGAGGAATACCTATGTAATAATGCTGTTCATCAACTGCAGCTCAGCATTTAACACCATAGTACCCTCCAAACCCGTCATTAAGCTCGAGACCCTGGTTCTCGACCCCGCCCTGTGCAACTGTGTCCTGGACTTCCTGACGGGCCGCCCCCAGGTGGTGAGGGTAGGTAACAACATCTCCCCCCCGCTGATCCTCAACACTGGGGCCCCACAAGGGTGCATTCTCAGCCCTCTCCTGAACTCCCTGTTCACCCACGACTGCGTGGCCATGCACGCCTCCAACTCAATCATCAAGTTTGCAGACGACACTACAGTGGTAGGCTTGATTACCAACAACGACGAGATGGCCTACAGGGAGGAGGTGAGGGCCCTCGGAGTGTGGTGTCAGGAAAATAACCTCACACTCAATGTCAACAAAACAAACACACACAAACTTTTACAGATGCACAATCGAGAGCATCCTGTCGGGCTGTATCACCGCCTGGTACGGAAACTGCTCCGCCCATAACCGTAGGCTTCCGAGGTCGTGAGGTCTGGCCACTAACGCATCACGGGTTGCAAAACTACCTGCCTCGCGGAACCTACACCACCGATGTCACAGGAAGGCCAAAAAGATCATCAAGGACAACAACCACCAAGCCACTGCCTGTTCACCCCGCTATCATCCAGAAGGCGAGGTCGTACAGGTGCATCAAAGCGGGGACCGAGAGACTGAAAACAGCTTCTATCTCAAGGCCATCAGACTGTTAACTTCTTATGGCTGGGGGCAGTATTGAGTAGCTTGGATGAATAAGGTGCCAGAGTAAACTGGCTGCTACTCAGGCCCAGAAGCTAATATATGCATATTATAGTATATGTGGATAGAAAAACACTCTAAAACTGTTTCAATGATGTCTGGTGAGTATAACAGAACTCATATGGCAGGCAAAAACCTGAGAGAAAATCCAACCAGGAAGTGGGAAATCTGAGGTTTGTAGGTTTGACTATCCAATATACAGTGTCTACGGGGTCATATTGCACTTCTAGAGCTTCCACTAGATGTCAACAGTCTTTAGAACCTTGTTTCAGGCTTCTACTGTGAAGGATGAGGGAATGAGAGCTGTTTCAACCAGGTGTCTGGCAGAGTGCCATGAGCTCACTCAGGCGCGCCCCCGTAGGAGGTAGCTGCGTTTCTAAAGACAAAGGAATTCTCCGGTTTAAACATTATTGAAGATTTATGTTAAAAACATCATAAAGATTGATTCTATACATCGTTGACATGTTTCTACGAACTGTAATGGAATTTTTAGACTTTTCGTCTGGCCTGCACGTCATGAATTTGAATTTTTTGAACTAAACGCGGGAACAAAGTAGGAGGTATTTGACATAATGATGGACTTTATCAAACAAAACAAATATTTATTGTGGAACTGGGATTCCTGGGAGTGCATTCTGATGAAGATCATCAAAGGTAAGTGAATATTTATAATGCTATTTCTTTATTTCGGTTGACTCCACAACATGGCGGGTACCTGTATGGCTTGTTTTTGTGTCTGAGTGCCGTACTCAGATTATTGCATGGTGTGCTTTTTCCGTAAAGTTTTTTTGAAATCTGACACAGCGGTTGCATTAAGGAGAAGTTTATCTAAAGTACCATGTATGACACTTGTTTCTTTTATCAATGTTTATTAAGAGTATTTCTGTAAATTGATGTGGCTCTCTGCAAAATCACCGGATGTTTTGGAGGCAAAACATTACTGAACATAACGCGCCAATGTAAATTAAGATTTTTGGATATAAATAGGAACTTTATCGAACAAAACATACTTGTATTTTGTAACATGAAGTCCTATGAGTGTCATCTGATGAAGATCATCAAAGGTTAGTGATTAATTTTATCTCTATTTCTGCTTTTTGTGACTCCTCTCTTTGGCTAAAAAATGGCTGTGTTTTTCTGTGGCTATGTACTGACCTAACATAATCAGATGGTGTGCTTTCGTCGTAAAGCCTTTTTAAAATCGGACACTGTGGTGGGATTAACAACAAGTTTATCTTTAAAATGCTGTAAAATACTTGTATGTTTGAGAAATTTTAATTATGAGATTTCTGTTGTTTGAATTTGGCGCCATGCACTTTCACTGGCTGTTGTCAAGTCGATCCCGTTAACTGGATCTCAGCCGATCTCAGCCGTAAGAAGTTGAACAGCCATCACTAACATTGAGTGGCTGCTGCCAACATACTGACTCAACTCTAGCCACTTTAATAATGGAAAAATGTACGTAATTAATGTATCACTAGCCACTTTAAACAATGCCACTTTATATAATGTTTACATACTGTCACGTTCCTGACCTGTTTTCTGTTGTTTTGTATGTGTTTAGTCGGTCAGGGCGTGAGTTAGGGTGGGCATTCTATGTTATGTGTATCTATGTTGGTTAATGGGTTACCTGATATGGTTCTCAATTAGAGGCAGGTGGTTTACGTTTCCTCTGATTGAGAACCATATTAAGGTAGGTTGTTTCACATTGTTTGTTGTGGGTGGTTGTCTTCCGTGTCTGTGTTTGTCGCGCTACACGGGACTGTTTCGGTTTGTGTAATCTATTCCTGTTCTGCGTGTTTATGTAAGTTTTCCAGTTCAGGTCTGTCTACGTCGTTTTGTTGTTTTTGTAATATTCACAAGTGTATTTCGTGTTTCGTCTTTTACTTTAATAAATTTCATTATGTCATATAACAACGCTGCTCTTTGGTCCAATCCCTACTCCTCCTCTTCAAGCGAAGAGGAGGAGAACACCCGTTACACATACCCTACATTACTCATCTCATATGTATATACTGTACTCTATACCATCTACTGCATCTTGCCTATGTCGTTCGGCCATCACTCATTTATATATTTTTATGTACATATTCTTATTCATTCCTTTACACTTGTGTGTATAAGGTAGTTGTTGTGAAATTGTTAAGTTAGATTACTTGTTAGATATTACTGCATGGTCGGAACTAGAAGCACAAGCATTTCGCTACACTCACATTAACATCTGCTAACCATGTGTATGTGACAAATAAAATTTGATTTGAGAAAGTATGACTACTTTCTGAAGGTACTGCAACCACAGAAACCACATCAAGCTATTCCATATTGTATTGTACTCATACAGTAACTGACATACAGCATTTGTATGCACCATGTTATTCTATCATAGCATTCAAACGGTCTACTTTTGTGTCTGTTTGGTTCCAATACAATCCAGTCACTTCTTAACATTATAACACATTGGGAACTATTCTACATCATGCACAATACATTTTATAGATGCCTCATGCCAAGGTTAAGGCTTTCCACACTGTAGGTCTTTGGAATGCTTCATTAAGTGATGTAATTGCATGTCTTGATCAATCCACAGATCACTAAAGATGCTCCATATTTACCTTTTGTTGGTTGTGTGCGTTTGGGTAAATCCAGTGTACCATATTTTTTGTCACCTGGTCCATTTCTCCAGCCTAGACAAAATACACACACGCAGGCACGCACACACACACCCAGACACACACAAACACACACACCGTGGTTAGCAAAAAGCACAATTGAAATCTCAATGTATGACACACACAGTAAATAGGAAATATGAAAACATGGGAAGTGTATAAAGACATAACGATGATAATGAGTCAGAAATACCAAGGTCTTCCATTGAAGCTCAAGACTTGAGGTAGACAACAGGGCAAGCAACCACAGAGAAGAGGTCCTGGAGTCTCATAGTTGATCGAACATTATTATGTATTTGAAGAGTTTATTTCCAAAACGCTATATGCACCAATTTTTTACATTTGTGTTTTTTTTCATCAGAATTGATTGCTTATAAGTACCTTCATGCGTGTGTAAAATATGACTGTTTTCAGATTTTTTTATTCATTGATTTTAGATGTGAATGAAAATTTTGTTTTTGAAAACTGAAATCCGTTTTACCTAATTTCTACCAGTATGTCACCGTGCAGCTAGAGGCAAAAAAAAACAGTATATCATCTTTACTCCACACACAGAGATGCATACAAAGCTCTCCCTCGCCCTCCATTTGGCAAATCTGACCATAACTCTAGGGCTGGGATCATCAACTAAATTCAGCTGCGGACTGATTTTTTTTCTTGAACGGAAGGTCAGGGGAACAGAATATAATTACAAATAATTTGTAGACTGCAAATTAACCACAAGAAGCCCCATAGTTGCACATATGTGGGAATACTTTGGAACAGATTTCCTAAATGAAAATCACTCGGAGCTGATATGCTAGTGTTTTTACAATCTTTTAGGTCCAAAACTTAAAACAAATTTATTTATTTTTGCTCTGAAAACTTGGGGGGACAAATAAAATCGCTGCCAGATGGGGAACAATGCTCTATGGAATATGGAATACGTCCCGGGATTCATCCAATGGCATTGAGGAATTTCCCACATCTGTCACCGCAATTTTACACTTTGTCATGGAGTGCAGAGGATATTTTGCAGTTTTAAAGCTAATGTTCTTGCAATTCTATGCATTTTGCAATTTCTAATGTGTATCCATGTGATATTTGAGTGACTCAAAAATGATGATAGGATTCGGGATTCAGGATTCAGGATTCCCACAGATTGAGAACCACTGTTCTAGTCCATTATTGATGCGTTGCCTGTTTGATGGTTAGACAGAAAGCGTAGCAGGATTTCGTATAAGTGTCCAAATTAGTGTCCCACTCCTTGAAAGCAGCAGCTCTAGCCTTTAGCTCAGTGCGGATGTTGCCTGTAATCCATGGCCTCTTGTTGGGATATGTATGTACGGTCACTGTGGGGCCGACGTTGTCGATGCACTTATTAAAGAAGTGATGTGTTCAAATATGCTTCAAACCTGATACATTTTCTCTCTGACAAAAAGAGGGGTGTGAACAGTTAATGTCATGAACAGTGCTTGTGCCCATAGAAATAGATGTGGCGTGCAGGGTGGGCAAGGCAAGGCCCCCCTTACACCAATGGTGGAAGGGGGGCCTGAGTGAAACAGTTTGGGAACCCCTGGACTAAAGAGTCAGTCGATAAGAGCTTCATATTACTGTATTGGAATAATTTTTTTTACGAATTCTTATATTGATGTCACCACACGGTCAGGTCTCTGACCTCCTCCCTATAGGCCGTCTCGTCGTGGTCGGTGATCAGACCTACCACTGTTGTGTCATCAGCAAACTTAATGATGGTGTTGGAGTCGTGCCCTCAAAGCTCATCACTAAGCTAAGGACCCTGGGACTAAACACGTCCCTCTGCAACTGGATCCTGGACTTCCTGATAGGTCGCCCCTAGGTGTTAAGGGTAGGTAACAACACATCAGCCATGCTGATCCTCAACACGGGGGCCCCTCAGGGGTGCGTGCTCAGTCCCCTCCTGTACTCCCTGTTCACACATGACTGCACGGCCAGGCACAACTCCAACACCATCATTAGGTTTGCCGATGGCCTGATCACCGACAACAACGAGACAGCCTATAGGGAGGAGGTCAGAGACCTGACCATGTGGTGCAAGGACAACAACCTCTCCCTCAATGTGATCAAGACAAAGGAGATGATTGTGGACTACAGAAAAAGGAGGGCCGAGCACGCCCCCATTCTCATCGACGGGGCTGTAGTGGAGCAGGTTGAGAGCTTCAAGTTCCTTGACGTCCACATCACCAACAAACTAACATGGTCCAAGCACACCAAGACAGTCGTGAAGAGGGCATGACAAAACCTATTCCCCCTCAGGAGACTGAAAAGATTTGGCATGGGTCCTCAGATCCTCAAAACGTTCTACAGCTGCACCATCGAGAGCATCCTGACGGGTTGCATCACTGCCTGGTATGGCAACTGCTCGGCCTCCGATCGCACGTCACTACAGAGGGTAGTGCGTACGGCACAGTACATCACTACCAGTCGGAGGAAGGTGTCAGAGGAAGGCCCTAAAAATTGTCAAAAACTCCTGCCACCCTAGTCATAGACTGTTCTCTCTGCTACCGCAAGGCAAGTGGTACCGGAGCGCCAAGTCTATGTCCAAGAGGCTTCTAAACAGCTTCTACCCCCAAGCCATAAGACTCCTGAACATCTAATCAAATGGCTACCCAGACTATTTGCATTGCCCCTATTTGCTCTTTAATTATTTGTACTTTTATTTCTTATTTTTAGGTATTTCTTCTGAAAACTACATTGTTGGTTAAGGCCTTGTAAGTAAGCATTTCACTGTAAGGTCTACACTTGCTGTATTCGACACGTGTCAAATACAATTTTATTTTATTTGATAAATGTATAATTTGTACATTTCTTCATAAAAAATGTAGTTATTTATTACATTTAACTGTGTAAAACCTAGCAATACAACTTATTTCTTTGAGAGTGAGGCAGATACAGTATATAGTATTATTTGTCTCTCTGAAATGAAACCAAG
Organism: Salvelinus sp. IW2-2015; assembly: GCF_002910315.2. Classification (NCBI taxonomy): domain Eukaryota; kingdom Metazoa; phylum Chordata; class Actinopteri; order Salmoniformes; family Salmonidae; genus Salvelinus; species Salvelinus sp. IW2-2015. Next base: position 57,349,836 of record NC_036860.1, read on the forward strand.
TAATAGATTTTAAACAAATACATGTCTGTCATTGAACAACACCATGCCATAGTTAGATAGTGAGAAAACACACCAATCTCTTTCATAATTTCTTTAAACAATGAAGGCTATTTTACCAACATTTTTGAAAATGTATAAATAGCGTTTTGGAATTAAACTACATTTTTTGATTGTCAAATATAATTCATTTATTTAGACAGACTTACTTTGACTGAACCACTCCTCTTGTGAATGGTGATGGAAGGAAACAAATCAAAAGACAAATAAGGAAGACATTTTCAAATGGCAAATATAGCACTACAGCAATACAAACTACACACCAGAAATCACCAAATTCTACCCCTATTACATGCTTGCCAAAGTATGTGGTACATTTCACAACTCTAAGCACAAAAATCTTAACAGATCATCAAAATGGCTCATTTTTAGAAACTCTAAGCACATTTTTAATTGACCGAGTACAACAAACAAATTCACAAAGGCACTTGTTCGCTGCTCGTTTTAATTTGGATACATATTTCATCTATCTGCTTTTCAAAATACAATATTCACTTAACTTTTTATATGATTTTCTTGTAATTTGTTAACAATACAATGAACTGGGTGTGGCCTTAATTACTACATGATCATTCTCGATCAGCCAGTGTGCCTCAATAGGACAAAATAGAAAGAGTCACTCATGTGCTACCATTTGGAATTATATTGTAGTGTACAATGCACTGCTGAAATACCTGGGTTGTATGTATAATAATATACTGTTTTCCATTCATTATCTGATTTCATTGATACACTGTAAGCAGAGAGACATTAAATACTGTATCAGTTGACAAGTCACATAGAAAAGGTGATCTTGAACAGTGGTGAACCGTCATTCAGGGCAGGTGGGGTTCTGAGCCCTACCTGTTCATCCCCACCTGTTCTTTATGATATGCGACACACATTAATGTGTCACATATCAGTTTGCAAACAATGTAAAAATATATATTTGAGTTAATAAAGCCACATACAAACATGGTCTCTTTTTTGCTTTCTTGACTAAGGCAGCTCCAAAATGCATGTGTTTCAGCCTAGCTCAGTGCTTTCTGTGGTGGTGGGGCAGCCAGTGGAAAATAGAGCGTAGCCGTTGGTAACGTTCTCTAGTTGCGCCGTGATTGGCTCAGTGTTCTGTCACTCATGAGGACACTACGTCACTGCAAAATCTACAAGGAGAGCTTGAAAATTCAAGCCCCTTGGGTGCTGCCAAAGAGTTACATTAGAAGTTCCCATCCAAGAAGGCTCAAGGTCATTGGTCACAGATAAAATGGCATCAAATCACGTTATAGTTAACGTAGCTTTGATTGGACTGATCATGTCAACATCATACTTTCAAAATCTTAGCTAGCAAGCTAGACAAGCAGTCATCATCATGAATGAAGTCAACAATCTACTGGCAAATCCTTTTCAGTCCTTGTCATATGAAGAGAAATTATAGATAAAACGTACAGTTGAAGTCGGAAGTTTACATACACCTTAGCCAAATAGATTTAAACTCTTTCACACTTCCTGACATTTAATCCTAGTAAAAATTGTTTTAGGTCAGTTAGAATCACCACTTTATTTTATGAATGTGAAATGTCAGAATAATAGTAGAGAGAGTGATATATTTCAGCTTTTATTTCTTTCATCACATTCCCAGTGGGTCAGAAGTTACATACACTCAATTAGTATTTGGTATTGCCTTTAAATTCTTTAACTTGGTGTCAAACGTTTCGGGTTGCCTTCCACAAGCTTCCCGCAATAAGTTTGGTGAATTGTGGCCCATTCCTCCAGACAGAGCTGGTGTAGAGTCAGGTTTGTAGGCCTCCTTGCTCGCACACGCTTTTTCAGTTCCGCCCACAAATTTTCTATGGGATTGAGGTCAGGGCTTAGTGATGGCCACTCCAATACCTTGACTTTGTTGTCCTTAAGCCATTTTGCCACGACTTTGGAAGTATGCCTGGGGTCATTGTCCATTTGGAAGACCCATTTGCGACCAAGCTTTAACTTCCTGATTGATGTCTTGAGATGTTGCTTCAATATATTCACATAATTTTCCTCCCTCATGATGCCATCTATTTTGTGAAGTGCACCAGTCCCTCCTGCAGCAAAGCACCCCCACAACATGATGCTGCAATCCCCTGTGCTTCACGGTTGGGATGGTGTTCTTCAGCTTGCAAGCCTCCCCCTTTTTCCTCCAAACATAACAATGGTCATTATGGCCAAACAGTTCTATTTTTGTTTCATCAGACCAGAGGAAATTTATCCAAAAAGTACGATCTTTGTCCCCATGTGCAGTTGCAAACCGTAGTCTGGCTTTTTTATGGCGGTTTTGGAGCAGTGGCTTCTTCCTTGCTGAGCGACCTTTCAGGTTATGACGATATAGGACTCGTTTTACTGTGGACATAGATACTTTTGTACCTGTTTCCTCCAGCATCTTCACAAGGTCCTTTGCTGTTGTTCTGGGATTGTTTTGCACTTTTCACACCAAAGTACGTTCATCTCTAGGAGACAGAACGTGTCTCCTTCCTGAGCGGTATGACGGCTGCGTGGTCCCATGTTGTTTATACTTGCGTACTATTGTTTGTACAGATGAACGTGGTACCTTCAGGCATTTGGAAATTGCTCCCAAGGATAAACCAGACTTGTGGAGGTCTACAATATTTTTTCTGAGGTCTTGGCTGATTTCTTTTGATTTTCCCATGATGTCAAGCAAAGAGGCACGGAGTTTGAAGGTAGGCCTTGAAATACATCCACAGGTACACCTCCAATGGTCTCAAATGATGTCAATTAGCCTATCAGAAGCTTCTAAAGCCATGACATAATTTTCTGGAATTTTCCAAGCTGTTTAAAGGCACAGTCAACTTAGTGTATGTAAACTTCTGACCCACTAGAATTGTGATTCAGTGAAATAATCTGTCTGTTAGCAATTGTTGGAAAAATTACTTGTGTTATGCACAAAGTAGAAGTCCTAACAGACTTGCCAAAACTATAGTTTGTCAACAAGAAATTTGTGGAGTGGTTGAAAACCGAGTTTTAATGACTCCAACCTAAGTGTATGTAAACTTCCGACTTCAGCTGTATCGGTGCTCATCGGCCATTGGACATAAACATTACACAACAAGTTGGAAATTGCAAATTCAAATTCAGTGGTTTGGAAGGAATCAGTGGCTAACTGCAAGCGTTGCAAAGCAATCACTAGCCTGCTATTCAGTGGAGAAGGTCCAAGTCTGGGTTTAAGGGTCTCTTTTCCATGCTTATTAAAAGCATAAACATTCACATGCAACACCATGGGCCAGAAAAGGTTGAATGCATTGGCCATGCTGTCAATCCAGCATGACTTCTGCCGCATTCAAAACAACTGGAAACTCTGAACTGGGAAATCTCAGACTTCAGTGAGTTCAAGACTACTGGGAACTCAGAAGAAAAACAAGCCCCGACTGGGAAAATACGTTTTGAACGGTCATCCAACACAGAATTCTAAGTCGGGAACTCTGGCCTCTTTCTAGAGCTCCAACCTGAAGATCACCGACATCATGATTCGACCTTGTTTTCTGTTTTTGTTTCCAGTTGTCTTGAAAGCACCATAAATCCAGAGAATGCCAGACTTTGATGGCAACGTTTGATGATGAAATCTGCCCACAAGAAGGACCGCCACGCCACATTCCTGTTCAAGTGAGCACAGCACAACAAGGTGAGTCCAAAAATATCTTGTATGTTGCTGCGTAAATTATGTAATTTGCCAGGGAGATACAGTGGGGCAAAAAAGTATTTAGTCAGCCACCAATTGTGCAAGTTCTCCCACTTAAAAAGATGAGAGAGGCCTTTTTGATCTTGGCCATAGTGGAGTTTGGAGTGTGACTGTTTGAGGTTGTGGACAGGTGTCTTTTATACTGATAACAAGTTCAAACAGGTGCCAGTAATACAGGTAACGAGTGGAGGACAGAGGAGTCTCTTAAAGAAGAAGTTACAGGTCTGTGAGAGCCAGAAATCTTGCTTGTTTGTAGGTGACCAAATACTTATTTTCCACCATAATTTGCAAATAAATTCATAAAAAATCCTACAATGTGATTTTCTGGATTTTTTTTTCTCATTTTGTCTGTCATAGTTGAAGTGTACATATGATGAAAATTACAGGCCTCTCTCATCTTTTTAAGTGGGAGAACTTGCACAATTGGTGGCTGACTAAATACTTTTTTGCTCCACTGTATGTATAGTATAGCTAAGAAAGTAATGCTATGTGTATATTGTGTAGTAAGATGTTAGTAGCCTATGTGCCTCACCCTAATAATTTGGTCCCTTTCCCACTTATAATTTCAGGCTAGGGTCTATTTTTCTCTACTTCCTGTCTGACTGACATGCCCAAAGTAAACTGCCTGTTACTGAGGCCCAGAAGCCAGGATATGCATATAACTGGTACCATTGGATATAAAACACTTTGAAGTTTTTATAAATGTTAATATAATGTATGAGACTATAACACAATTGATATGGTAGGAGAAAATCCAAAGAAAAACCAACCAGAATTTTTTGAGAGTCCATGCTCCTACAATGGAATGCTATGGGGCATTTGCAATTCCAGCTTCCAGATTGCAATTCCTATGGCTTCCACTAGATGTCAACAGTCTTTGTTGAAGGTTTCAGGCTTGTTTCTTCCCAAACGAGGAAGAATTTAGAGTTTTGGTACTGGGAGTCAGAGTTGGAAATCAGTCTGTGCGCACGCACGATGAAGAGGACACGCACCTGCTAATTTTACTTTCCTATTGAACATACATCTTTCTGTACAAAATATTATAGTTTACTTACATTTTATGGTACCTGAGGATTAGATAGAAACGTATTTTGACTTGTTTTAACAAAGTTTAGCGGTAGCTTTTTGGATTCCTTTCTCTGCATGTTGAACGAGTGGATTACTCAAATCGATGGCACCAACTAAACAGACTTTTTGGGATATAAAGAAGGATTTTATCTAACAAAACGACCATGCATGCTGTAGCTGGGACCCTTTGGATTGCAAATCAGAGGAAGATTTTCAAAAAGTAAGTGAATATTTAATCGCTATTTGTGATTTTATGAAGCCTGTGCTGGTTGAAAAATATTTTGATGTGGGGCGCCGTCCTCAAACAATCGCATGGCATGCTTTCGCTGTAAATCCTATTGTAAATCGGACAATGCAGTTAGATGAACAAGAATTTAAGCTTTTAACCAATATAAGACACTTGTATGTACCTAGATGTTTAATATCCATAATTTTAATGATTATTTATTTGAATTGCGCGCCCTCTAATTTCACCGGAAGTTGTCGACAGGTCCCCTACTGTCCCCTAAGAAGAACTTAGCCTACTGTTCGGACTTGGTGGTGCACATGTAGCCTATAGCCTGTTTTAGAGAAATGTCATCATCGAATATTGTAAGAGCTTTCATCGTCTCTGCTGATATGCCCCCTTTATTAATCCTACGGTTCTGACTTGGTGTACAGGGAGAATACTATAAGAACAGTCCATGTTCTGAATTCTGTCGCTGTACATTTCAAAAGTACTGAACAAATAGTTAGATTGACTTAGTCCGTCTTAGCTCGCTCATTAATGACTTAATCGAAATTACGGATAGCCTCTTATCCGCTCATCGTTCCCTTATTCCATAGTTTGTATATCTCAATTGTCAGTAGAAACCACATTTGTTTAAGCAAGTCAGCCATATCAGCTATGTTTTTTTAAGGCAGTAAATTAGGCTGAATGAACTGTTTTGCTGCCAGACTAGGCTCCGCTGATAGCCGGGTGTAGCAGTAGTGAGGATTCCCTCCGTGGTGCTGAAAAGAAAGTTCTGCTGTTGGGACAGCTTTATGTAGGCCCTAACAGTTTGTGGGCACGTTTGTCACCGTTATAATGCAATTAATGTATTGTTTAGTGTTGTATTGTGTAGTGGCTTTACTGGCATGCATCCCCCCGAAGAATGGTTGCGTTTGCGCCACCAAGATTTACATACTAAAATTGCCACTGCGCTTGAACAATGTTGCATGGGGCAGAAATAGCATACAACACCATGGTACGTTTTTACAGTAGCCAACTGCTTTACAATAGCCCTATTTCTGATTATTTGTCCTGCTTATGTACTGTATAAGGCTAATGAAACTGTAAGACTGACATATCTCTCAACATGCTCACAACCTGCCATTGGGTACATATTCTTTTTTTATATTTGTTTTATGCCTGTCAATTTATATAGTCAAATACTGTATGGAAAATAGTATTCACCATCTACTATTCTTTCTATTTAGCACTTCCAAAAGAACAGTTTTGAAATGTGTATCTTGTATTTTTTGCTATTGGATTAAAAGGTAGTTAAAATGACTGACTGTTGAGCCTAACATTATCTGATGTATTGGTGACTAAACAAAATGTGCTCATGGTATTTCACAGAAAACGTTGATATTGCATGAATGACTAAACCCCAATGAATGCACAATCAAAGATTCTGAACATAAGATAGGGGGAATTAAGTGTTATCAGTTAAGAGTTTTGTACTCAGAGTTTTTTTAATATACCACTTACATCTGAAAAATTTGCTAAAGTCTTTGACAAAAACGGTAACTGACCCTTGGGCTTTTTCCCTCCAAAACAGTCTGCCTCATTCTTCTTCTTCCCTCCTGATCCTGACCGTGGCACCTGATTGGCCACGGGTTCCTGAAATCGCTCCGCTCCTGGCACCTCTTTGTGGACGTGGTAGGAGAGGTTTCTCAGGATGCAGACACAGTTCTCTACTGACTGAGAGAGAGGAGCATAAACAACACAAAGATGCTTATCAAAGACAGAAGATGCATAGAATATAGGGAGGATCTGATTCACACATGTGGTCCAGAATACTTTTGGTTAATGTACTGATTCGCACTCCCGCCATAGTGTTTTAGTTGGAATTTACATGTGCTCAACCATGTCTGCGGTCACCTTATTGTCTGTCTCCTTGTTGGCAACCGCTGACTGTAGGGCATGGAGGAGAGCGTCCACCAGCCCCTCACACTCCCTCAGCCTCTGGCGAGCCTCTGCCCCATCTGAGCTCACATTCCTGGGACAACACAGGTCTATTAGTGGAGCGGATTAAGTTAGTATAGCGTCACTATTAGTTAGCATAGCGTCACTATTAGTTAGCATAGCGTCACTATTTGCAAGCTGTCAGTAACTCATTTACCATTACGTCCAATTTAGAAATGTCCTATTAATGGAGCAATAAACTCTCAATTACTCTTGTGTAAGGTTCCATGACCTTGTCATCTATGTAGCTGATATATTGTACCTGAGACACCCTGAGGTGTTCTTGAACACGGTTGTCCACTCTGTCTCCTGGGGTCTTGAGTGCTCAGTGAGGTCTCTCCTCCAGCCAGAGTGGGGGATGATGACCTCATCAGTCAGCGTCTGGAGCCCATGATTGATGACCATCATCTTCAGAGGCTCATGGGAGGACAGATTCCACAGGGTTCCTATACGTAAAATAATATGGATATGTAAGTTACTGTTAGTAAAGTGAGGTGGTTGGGTAATAATCAGGGTGACTCATGACCATTGCAGAGATGTTTGTACAGGACTTCTGTCATAGGCTCACTGTACCTGTGACCAACTCTGTGACCTCCATGTTACTGGACTTCCTCAGCAGTCTGACCAGGGCCGGGATGCCGTCACAGTTCTTGATGGCCACCTTGTTGTGGTGGTCTTTCCCGTAGGAGATGTTCCTCAGGGCTCCACAGGCCTTGCGGTGGACCTCGGCTTTAGGGTGGTCCAGGAGGCCCACCAGTACTGGAACCCCCTTCAGCTGCCTGACGTCRTGCTTRATGRGGTCGTTCTCGTAGCACAGGTGCTGCAAGTAGGCGGCGGCGTTGGACTTGACCGGGTCCATGGGGTGGCTGAGCATGGTGATGACCTCKCTCAGGTTGGGGTCCCTCCAGCGGGGGTCCTTACGGATGCTGTCCAGGCTGACCATGCTACTGCGCTTGTGGGGGAACTGTAGCATCTGTGCCCTGGACATGGCCTGGAAGAAGGAGATGGGATCCCCATCCACCTGGGACATGAGAGCCTCCTCGTATCCACCTCTGAAAAAATATAAAGGGATGGAGGGGTTAAGTGGGGAGGGGGGGCTGAGACAAGGGAAAGAGATAGGCCTATATGTAGAGAGAGACAGACAGAAAGCACAGAAAACAATTAGATTTTATTTATTGAACAATTACTGTTATTTGCTCAGGTATTTTCTCTGAACAGTTGTGCAAACAGACATTTTATCTTCACAGCCTGAGTTCCTGGTATATGGAGAGAAAGAGGGAGAGCAAAAGATAGGGAAAGAGAGACAGAGGTAGAGGGAGGAGAGATGGTGTCCAGTAGCCTCTGTAAACAGCTCATTCACAGCTTATGAGCTGAGGAAAGTGCTGCTGTCAGTCAGTAATACAGGTGAAACCTTATTTATCGACTGGTGGCAGGCAGCTTCCCCTGATTGATACCACATGCTCCTAATCTGCTGGTCATCTGTCTCGCCCTCCTCACCATGTTGACACCACAGGGACTACTGCAGCTAGCAGCTCCTACTGGGGCACACTGCTATGGAATGCAATATGGACATTGACAGGTTCTAATCCATATTGAGCTGAAATAATGTGTTGAGTTGTATGGTATGATTCTCTAGTCTCCTCTTTTGGAAATGTGTTCATAAACTACATACAAGCAATTGAATCAGATTTTGAGGGTCAGTGTGTATGATGAAGAGTTCTCTCTTCACTGAAAACAGCATTTATGCAGATAATGATAGAGTATATGACTCCTCTTCTATTTGTCAGTAGCAAACGTTACACAGAATATGCCCTCATTTTTCGAATGACTACCTACACACAGCGAAAATCAATGCCCTGCCTTGAAGAAAGCATTAGCTTTTGTTAAGGGTAAACTCATTTACAGAGAGGGTATTGATATTTGTGTTGTAAAAATGTAATGTTCTTTTACTATTGTCCATCCTCTGAGTTCAAATAACTCACCAGTCTTATTAGCTTGGATCTGCTGCTATGGAGTTCTGCTGTCATGCTTGTGCCTAACTAGCTAGCCCATATCCTAACCTGGTTCTGGAAGGTTCCCTCAGGAGCTCCATGGTAGTGATGGGTCTGAGCTGGTGGATTCCACCCAGGGTGTCGTCCCCTGGTCCTTCCTTCCCGGTTTGGTTGGTCAGGCCCACCTGGCCGTAGATGTCCCTGGGGAGGGGCAGGGTGTAGTGACCCCCAGGCTGGGGCTGGTAGTTCCTGGAGGGCCAGTAGGTGTGGAGGGAGCTCTGGTGGACACCACCTCGAGACAGGCTGCCATACCCAGCACACATGCCACCCCCCAGGCCAGGAAAGCGAGGGTCAGGGAGGGTGTAGGCGCTGTTCTGCCCTTCAGGCTTCTCTGTCTGGGGCTCACTGATGGTGTTGTTGTAGGGAGGAGGGAGAGTGTTGGTGGTAACAGTGGTTGTGATAGGGGTTGTGAGAGCCTCAGAGGAGTGTTGGCCGTTGGTTAGAGGACTGGGCTTCAGAGATGGGTCGTCTGAAACCAAGGGGATCTGGGGAACCGGGGGAGGCTGCGGTGCTGGGGGAAGCTGGGGGGCGGGGGTGTCTGGAGTGCCCAGAGTGTCTGCCTGGTCACTCCCCAGTTCAACAGCCTTGGGGTCCTGTAGAGAGGAAGTCACATAGTTAATCTCAGTACATCTGTCAGACTCAGTCTTACTATAGGATCTAATAATCCCATCTCCAGTCCAACCAATGAGACTACATTCTCAACTTGCGCTCAGTGCCTCAAACTATGTTTATCACTATTACGACACCACTAGTACATCTACCACCAAAACTACTACTATAATTCTTTTCCCACCAGCAGAGAACACAAAATGGCACAGTTTGATAAACATTTAACTCTCCATTAAACAAAACAATAATCCCCCACCAGCTCTTGTCTCACAGGAATGATCCATCATTTTTATTCCAGCAGATTTCTGGCTTTGAGGTGGGCCAGTAAATAAAGAATTCTGTTTGACTGCCAGTGAAATTGTATTTCCCTAGAGTTTAGATTGGACTGTGATGAAACAAGCTGAGGTCCAGCTAGTAGTGTTGAGTACTACAGTAAACTGCAGAAAATGTAAATGGTCTGTTTGATAGAACAAGGTCAACATATAATCAGTGTTTTTATCTTGCACCACTACAAATATGATGTAAATATGTATGAAGTCAGATGACTCAAATAGTCTGACTCAGATGTATAGTACACCACATGGCCAAAAGTATATGGACACTGCTTCAAATTAGTAGATTTGGCTATTTCAGCCACATCCGTTGCTGACAGGTGTATAAAATCGAGCACACAGCCATGCAATCTCCATAGACAAACACTGGTAGTAGAATGGCCCGTACTGAAGAGCTCAGTGACTTTCAACATAGCACCGTCATAGGATGACACCTTTCCAACAAGTCAGTTTTTAAAAATTTTGCCCTGCTAGAGCTACCCCGGTCAACTGTAAGTGTTGTCATTGTGAAGTGTAAACATCTAGGAGCAACAACGGCTCAGCCGCAAAGTGGTAGGCCACACAAGCTCACAGAACTGGACCGCTCACTACCGAGCGGTATCTCTGGAAGCAACGTCAGCACAAGAACTGTTCATCGGGAGCTTCATGAAATGGGTTTCCATGGCCGAGCAGCCACACACAAGCCTAAGATCACCATGTGCAATGCCAAGCGTCGGCTGGAGGGGTGTAAAGCTCGCCGCCATTAGACTCTGGAGCAGTGGAAACACATTCTCTGGAGTGATGAATCACGCTTCACCATCTGGCAGTCCGACGGACAAATCTGGGTTTGGCAGACACCAGGAGAACACTACCTGCCCCAATGTATAGTGCCAACTGTCAAGTTTGGTGTAGGAAGAATAATGGTCTGGAGCTGTTTTTCATGTTTCGGTGAAGGGAAATCCTAATGCTACAGCATTCAATGACATTCAAGACGATTCTATGCTTCCAACTTTGTGGCAACAGTTTGGGGAAGGCCCTTTCCTGTTTCAGCATGACAATGCCCCGTGCACAAAGCGAGGTCCATACAGAAATATTTCGTTGGGATTGGTGTGGAAGAACATGACTGGCCTGCACAGAGCCATGACCTCAACCCCGCCAAACACCTTTGGGAGGAGTTGGAATGCCGACTGCGAGTCAGGCCTAATCGCCCAACATCAGTGGCCGACCTCACTCATGTTCTTATGGCTGAATGGTAGCAAGTCCCTGCAGCAATGTTCCAACATCTAGTGGAAAGCCTTCCCGGAAGAGTTGAGGCTGTTATAGCAGCAAAGGGGTGACCAACTCCATATTAATGCCCATGATTTTGGAATGAGATGTTCGACAAGCAGGTGTCCACATACTTTTGGTCATGTAGTGTATGAATGTGGAAATAGTATCCACTAGCCATTCTCTACACTAGGATAAGCTTTGGGGCCTTCTCTGTTAGCTGCTACTTCCCCAAGAAAAATTGTGTCAGCCTGGCACGCACCAGCCTTCAGTTCAAAAAGCTATGGCCATTAAATGTACATTCTGTTGAATTGCAATTCGTCTCTGGCGGATGGCTCAGATTAAAATCATGGCTCACCAGGGCTGCAGATGAAAAACACAGTCCAACAGGAAATTGTTTATTATTGTTTCCCATTGTTCTGGGATAAATCTTAATGCACAGAGATAGGGTGTTTTATAGGACATATAATGAAGGAGTAATCCATGCTTCAGATTACAGTGGAGCAGAGAATGATTACAGTATGATCCTGGGGGAAATGACAGCTGATTGCTAAATTAGGGAATTAAAGCAAGCATTATATAGGGGATATGGGTGATAAATTAGGTAATTAAAGTAAGCATTATATAGGGGATATGGGTGATAAATTAAGTCATTAAAGTAAGCATTGTACAGGGGATAAAGACCTCTGCCTCTGAGTATTGTGTCTCTGTAGTGGAACTGCCATTGGTGGAGGTGACCACGGAGGTGTTGGAGGTGGGTGTGTCCAGGTCATCGTCTGCAGGCAATGGATGCTCCACCGGGGGCTCCTTGGGCTCCAGGATCATGGCCCCCAGAGAGGAGGGCCCCTCTGGGATCTGCTCCTACACAACAGGAGAAAGAGTTAGCTACACACTCAGACTCCTACACAACAGACATGGCACGCACAGCAAAGGGAAGAGATTTAGTTAGAGACATCCTACTCCTACAGACCAAGTGCAGAAGAGAAAGTTTCACAGAGAGAGAGAGAGGGCCCAGTACCCTTTGTAAAGAGAGGGAGGAATACAGACATGAACTAAAGGTGACAGGCCCGGTGAGAGCAGGAGAGGGTATTATCTAAATGTGAGAATGAGCTCCACCTGTTTAATTAAAGTGCGGCGGTTTGATTTCTCCTGAGACCCTCTCGCCCCGTGGACCAATCTGCTACTGCCATTCTGCTGACCTTTCACTTCCCCTGCTGACTGCTCGCAATTGTTCATTTTTAAGCCCTCGCTTTCAACCACCCACCTCACTGTATAGGCTATAGAGCAAGGCCATAAAACTATTCAGAACTTCCACACTGATGTGTGGCCATGTATGGGGAATGGAAAAGAGTAGAGAATGCTATAGTAATCAGGGTTGGCACTAGCCCACCACCTCGTGGGCAAAACATTTTAGTGGCCCCCCTCTTGACGGCAGAGAGAAAAATGTTACGTTTTCAAGTTAATTTCCTGCAATTCTACACATTTTGTCATGGAGTGGAGAGACATTTCTGCCATTTTAAAGCTAATTTCCTGTAATTCTACACATTTTTCCATGACTTATGCCATGTTAATATGATATCTGAGTGAGAGTAACTAAGAAAATCAATGGGGTCCCCTGGAGGTCAGGGCCCCTGGGCACATGCCCTTCGTGCCTGGTCGGTAATTCAGCCATGATTACTACAAGTTTAGATAGTTGGGTAGACTACCTTACCAATCAAAAAATAGCTGACATGAGCTAATTGAATGACTGACATAACAAGAGGGACTGCTGATGCACAACCATTTTTTTATTACACCTTGTGTATTCTATTATTCTTTTTTTACCCCTATTTCTCCCAATTTGGTAGTTACTGTCTTGTCCCACCACTCACTGCCATGCGTCCTCCGAAACATGACCCTGCCAAGCCACACTGCTCCTTGACACACTGCTCGCTTAACCCGGAAGCCAGCCCCACCAATGTGCCGGAGGAAACACCATACAACTGGTGATACGAACCAGTGTGCATGCACCCGGCCTGCCACAAGGAGTTGCTAGAGCGCGATGGGACAAGGACATCCTGGCTGGCAAAACCCTCCCCTAACCCGGACGACTCTGTGCCAATTGTACACCACTTTATGGGTCTCCCGGTTGCGGCCAGCTGTGACACAGTCTGGGATCAAACCCAGATCTGTAGTGTGCTGTGCTGTGACTGTACTGTGATGCAGTGCTTTTAGAGTGCTGCGCCACTCGGTAGGCCGTATTCTACTATTCTAACGCTCAACAGTAAATTGAGTCCCCGACTGAGTTCCTAAACTGGTTGGGGGCCCCCTAGCAGCCGGGGGCCCTAGCCAACCACCTATGTCACTTGTGCCTAGGGCCGGCCCGGGTAGTAATTGTGGAGGTTCAGATGCTGATAGAGTTGATGTGTTAAAAGATTAATGAGGAGAAATGTTTTGGCATAATTACTGAGATATAACAATGTCCTGCCTTTAATCAGCCCTTTCCATCCAGTAGCTAGCCTCAGGCATACAGGGTAATTTAGTTATGTATGCTTATTTACTTCAAGAAGAAACTAACACACTGGTTTAACAACGTTGTTTGCACGTCATTTCAACTAAATAACGTTGAACCAACGTGGAATAGATGTTGAATTGACATCTGTGCCCAGTGGGATTGTAGTTTTCCCCAAAACAAGGATTTATTAAATATAGAACATAAACAACTTAAAATGGGTCTATAAATAGACTAAAGAGGCATAAAATAAGAACATAATGACCCATAATAAATGTTTCCATGTTTTTGCTTAATACTCTTTAGACAGGGACAATTCGGTTTTGATCACATACTAAAGCCCAAGAGTGTCTGAATCTGAGATCTTAGTCAATAGGATCATCATTAGAACCGCATTCACCATGAGGGAGAATTTAGATTTATGTGCCAATATCTCTTGCAAGCCAGCAGATAATCTGTCAACATAAAATTCACCGCATCATATCTCACCATACTAAATGAAAGTGCTCTCAATCCTACTGTGCAGAAACAAATGAGAATACCAGGTTGCTCGTCTTATTGAAACATACTAGAACTGAATTCAGCAGTATTCCAACTTCATGAAGCAATATGTAAAATAGTCCACATAAAATCCAAAGGTTTAATAGTGGGGGCCTGAATGTAAAATAGTCCACAGAATGTGGAGCAGGAGGTATAATAATAATGGATAACTCATTAATGCAATGGGAGAGCTCGATTCACTCGCAGCCTCCATTTCCCAAACATACAATGTCAAACATGAGAGCCCTCATCTTCATGCAAATACGTTTGTCAGAGTAGAGAGAGAGAAGGAGAGATGAAAGCCCAATGGTTGTCACACAGCAGAGAGAGAGAGAGAAAGAGAGAGCGAGAGAAAGAAAGAGTGAGAGAAAGAGAGCCAAAGAGAGAGAGAGACAGAGCGAAAGAGAGAGAGAGCCAAAGAGAGGAAAGGACAGGAGATGATGCAGGCTTAAACAGCCTTGGAGGGATGAATGACTGGAGGTATTGCAAAGCAGAGGTAAATGAATAGCTGGGTGGCTAGGAATAGGCAGGGTATCTCTGTTCGCTAAAGGAAGGCTTGATGGAGGGCTTGAGCGATGGTAATAGGGTTTGAAAGCGGGATAGAGGGATAGATAGTGAGGTTAGGGACTTGTGAAAAAAATCACACCTGGCCCTGTTTTTAGATTAGACTTCCAACAAATCTTTCAGACACTGTGCAGCCATACCTCCATTTGACCAGCCATCACTTATCATCAAACACTCAAAGCACTCATCCATCCATAGAACACTGTTCAACTACCATATCTTTTCCTCCATCACATCAAATAAATATCCTCATATTCCTTAATCTACAGCCTGTATTTGCTGTTTACCAATGAGATTAATTAGATAGATGTTAGAGGCACTGAAGCAGGGGACAAAGTGACACGATTAGTGCCTTGTTACATTCAGCTGTCCAATGGGGGCTGACTGCACGACAGTATAGCGGAAAGGCCCACAGTCTGATCTTCTGCTGAGTGAGTTCAGATTTAGTCGCCGGGTCAAGGGCACTTCAGACGCAAGCCACATTTAATACTTGTCACAACCTCATTTTGATAGATGAATCATGCTGCCCTCTATCCCGGTATTAATGCAGATCAGAGGAGAAACTGTGATCCTGTTGGAATTAACACTGACAATGCAGTCAATTTGGGTTCATCAGATAGAGGAGAGAGAAATGTGTATTGCTCCAGTACTTGATGTCAAATGAACGTGTGCACAAAATGTATGTAAATACAGTAATCATCTGTCATAATAGATATACTCCCAGGGTTCATAATTAGACAGGATCAGAGCAAGAAGATTACTTGTTTTTGTGCTGTAATGCAGCCAAGATGTGGGAGGAAAACATTTTCTGTCCACATTACACAAACACAGCATTGTCCAATCTCCCAGCACAGTGATGCGTAAGCCATTTATGAAATGCTCTTATCCAGAGCAATTAGGGTTAAGTGCCTTGCTCAAGGGTACAACGACAGATTATTGGAGATTCAAA
Organism: Salvelinus sp. IW2-2015; assembly: GCF_002910315.2. Lineage (NCBI taxonomy): Eukaryota > Metazoa > Chordata > Actinopteri > Salmoniformes > Salmonidae > Salvelinus > Salvelinus sp. IW2-2015. The sequence continues at coordinate 57,365,660 of NC_036860.1, forward strand.
CAAGCAATCTTTTGGTTACTAGCCCAACACACTTAATTGCTAGGTGATCTGCCGCCATTAGGATTTCCCATCTTATTCACTGCGGTGCCAAGACTAATTTCCATTGAGAATAAGGACAGGACACCTCTCATCCCTTGTGTTTGTCTGTGCAGGATGCAGGAAACAGGAAGCAGGTGGCAGGAAGCCCCCTGGTGCACAAACAATGAAATACTGCATGGTCATATTTAATGTCATTCTAACTTGCAGTTTCTGGCTGGCCAACCTGGTCTCAGAGCATTTTGTATTATTCTGTATGTTAATCCAAGACACTGTTACGTTTGGTATGGTTACATAAGACAGATACAAACGGCTGCATGGATGGGTGGGTGGGTGGGTGGGCATATAACCTGAACATCTAGCAACCTGGGGTGGATGGGTGGGTGTATAACACAAATGTCTAGCAACCCAAAGGTTACAAGTTCAAATCTCATCACGGGCAACTTTAGCTAATTAGCAACTTTGCAACTACATAGCATGTTAGCTAACCATAACTTTAACCCCTTAACCTAACTGCTAAACTTAACCCTAACGTTAACGAGCTAGAAAGAATTCATAACATATCATACGTTTTGCAAATTCGTAACATATCATACGTTTTGCAAATTCGTAACGTATTGTACGTTTCGCAAATTCATAACATATAATACCAATTGTAATTTACAACATATCATACGAAATAGGTGATGGACATCCAGAAATTAATACATACCATACCATACAAAACATAACATATCATATTATATTAAATGGAGTGTCTCGAATTTACATTCAGAATAATGCAAAATGCTCTGAGACCAGGTTGGGCTGGCGGTGTGTTTGGTGGTTGGCTGGCTGGCTGGCGGTGTGCTGGGTGTAAAAGCGTATGAAGCAGCAGCAGCACATTCCCCTGTGGGTGGTTATCACTCAGCCTCCTCTCATAATGTTACCATGATTAACAGCCTCTCCATATGGCCTGCAGTATACACACTGAGCAGAGGTGTTAACAGCATGTCCCTGAGCACACACGAGGAATGGGAAACTGCAACACACTGATCTGAGAGGAGAAAATAATGCTTTCCCCTTCATGAAACAAGCATAGCATACAGAATACAGCACAGCTGTGGATGGGGCTCCTGTAGGGAAAGCATCAGAGGGAAAATAGGGAGGATAGAGAAGAGAAAACAAATACTAAATCAAAACACTTACCCCTTTCACCTCTGCAGGCATTGCCAAATCCCTTTGATTTGCTTCCCCAACAAATGATGGACAGAATCAGTCCTCTGTGAGATGAGACCACTGCGTCTGTTTCCCCCCTTCTGCTATTTTCTGCCTTGACTTTCCCTGCGAGTGTGGAGGCAGTTCAGACATGAGCAACCATCCTTCCTCCCGGACTCTCAATAACGCACATACGCGCGCAGGCACATGCACACGCTCTCTCTCTCTCTCACACACACACACACACACATAGACACACACATATGGACACACTGGCACACACTCTCTCACACATTCACACAGTGGGCTCAGATGAATGCTGCACTTTCCCTCGTGAAAGAGATGCTGAATCAACAACAAAAAGGCAACCTCATCACTACACAACCCTCTCTGCTGTCATAGAAACAAACAGCTGTATCCAAGTTCTGGGTTAGTAGCAAGATGGTGGTTAAATCACACCTAAAGAAACACTGCTAAATACTGCTATATAAACGCTGATTACATAGTTGTAAAGACCAGTAATCTGTATGCTCTGTATACTCTCTCGCCCAAGCAGAGAGAAACAGTGAAACACACACACACACACACACATTTCCCTCTGGGCTGACAAACAGATGCAGCTGGAGCAAGGAGAAGGCTGGCTGCACTAGCCCAGCCCTGTCACCCACGTGCAGGACAGACCGAGGGAGGGATATAGGGAAAAAGGGGATGGAGGGAGAGAAGGATGGAGGGATGGAGGAGAGGAGGAGAGGAAGGACACTCTGGGTACAGCAGGAAAAGAGAGCCCCACATACCGAGATAGCAGCCTCCAGTAAAACTAGACATTTGCATGTAATTAAATGATACAACATTACATTTGAATATTAAACCCACTCATCTAAAGAGACACTAAAATCCTCCCCCTATAGTGCTCTGTGAAAACATGCCTTGCACCATAGAGTGATGTAAGCTCCAACTCATGGTCAGTGAAATGCAAATGCAAAACAGAAAGCTACACATAGTGAACAAAATATGTTTGTCATTGATTTGAATATTACAGTAATAGGATTTTTTTAATTTAACCTTTATTTAACTAGGCAGTAATAGGATGGCTTAAAGGTTCAATGCAGCCGTTTTTATCTCAATATCAAATAACTTCTGGATATCTATTAAGCACCTTGGGCCTCCCGAGTGGCGCAGCGGTCTAAGGCACTGCATCGCAGCGCTAGCGGCGTCACTGCAGATCTGGGTTCGATACTAGGCATGAGGCAGCACACAATTGGCCCAATGTTGTCCGGGTTAGGGGTGGGTTTGGCTGGCTGGGGTGTCTTTGTGCTCTAGTGACTCCTGTGGCGGGCCGGGTACATACACAGTCGCCAGGTGTACAGTGTTTCTTCTGACACATTGGTGGGTTGGCTTCTGGGTTAAGTGAGCAGTGTGTCAAGAAGCAGTGTGGCTTGGCTGGTTGGATTTTTGGGGACACATGGCTCTCAACCTTCGCCTCTCCTGAGTCTGTACAGAAGTTGCAGCGATGGGACAAGATTGTAACTACCAATTGGATATCATGAAAAATAAAAATATTTTTAAAGCACCTTACTGTGATTGCTTTAAATTAAAATGGTCAAAATAACCAATAATAGCTTCTTAGCAAAGAGCAATTTCTCAAGCTAGAATCTTGCTAGAACTGTCTAGGAGTGGTCTGAGTGGGGAGGGGAAAAGTGACAACTAGTTGTTTTGGGCAGAGAGGTTTGGAGCTCTCTTTCTTATTCGTCTATTAACTAATTTATCACCTGGTGATGTCACCAAGTAGGCCAAAACTCCATCCAACCAAAACAGGCTGAATATATCCGGCAGTCTTTTCATACAGCCCTTGCACTATCATCATTTTCACAATTTCACAGTAATATTCCAACCTCATAGTGTGTAAATACACTGCTCAAAAAAATAAAGGGAACACTTAAACAACACAATGTAACTCCAAGTCAATCACACTTCTGTGAAATCAAACTGTCCACTTAGGAAGCAACACTGATTGACAATAAATTTCACATGCTGTTGTGCAAATGGAATAGACAACAGGTGGAAATTATAGGCAATTAGCAAGACACCCCCAATAAAGGAGTGGTTCTGCAGGTGGTGACCACAGACCACTTCTCAGTTCCTATGCTTCCTGGCTGATGTTTTGGTCACTTTTGAATGCTGGCGGTGCTTTCACTCTAGTGGTAGCATGAGACGGAGTCTACAACCCACACAAGTGGCTCAGGTAGTGCAGCTCATCCAGGATGGCACATCAATGCGAGCTGTGGCAAGAAGGTTTGCTGTGTCTGTCAGCGTAGGGTCCAGAGCATGGAGGCGCTACCAGGAGACAGGCCAGTACATCAGGAGACGTGGAGGAGGCCGTAGGAGGGCAACAACCCAGCAGCAGGACCGCTACCTCCGCCTTTGTGCAAGGAGCAGCAGGAGAAGCACTGCCAGAGCCCTGCAAAATGACCGCCAGCAGGCCACAAATGTGCATGTGTCTGCTCAAACGGTCAGAAACAGACTCCATGAGGGTGGTATGAGGGCCCGACGTCCACAGGTGGGGGTTGTGCTTACAGCCCAACACCGTGCAGGACGTTTGGCATTTGCCAGAGAACACCAAGATTGGCAAATTCGCCACTGGCGCCCTGTGCTCTTCACAGATGAAAGCAGGTTCACACTGAGCACATGTGACAGACGTGACAGAGTCTGGAGACGCCGTGGAGAACGTTCTGCTGCCTGGAACATCCTCCAGCATGACCGGTTTGGCGGTGGGTCAGTCATGGTGTGGGGTGGCATTTCTTTGGGGGGCCGCACAGCCCTCCATGTGCTCGCCAGAGGTAGCCTGACTGCCATTAGGTACCGAGATGAGATCCTCAGACCCCTTGTGAGACAATATGCTGGTGCGGTTGGCCCTGGGTTCCTCCTAATGCAAGACAATGCTAGACCTCATGTGGCTGGAGTGTGTCAGCAGTTCCTGCAAGACGAAGGCATTGATGCTATGGACTGGCCCGCCCGTTCCCCAGACCTGAATCCAATTGAGCACATCTGGGACATCATGTCTCGCTCCATCCACCAACGCCACGTTGCACCACAGACAGTGAAAGAGCTGTCTCTTATACACATCTAGATGTGTATAAGAGACAGGTCTCGCTCCATCCACCAACGCCACGTTGCACCACAGACTGTCCAGGAGTTGGCGGATGCTTTAGTCCAGGTCTGGGAGGAGATCCCTCAGGAGACCATCCGCCACCTCATCAGGAGCATGCCCAGGCGTTGTAGGGAGGTCATACAGGCACGTGGAGGCCACACACACTACTGAGCCTCATTTTGACTTGTTTTAAGGACATTACATCAAAGTTGGATCAGCCTGTAGTGTGGTTTTCCACTTTAATTTTGAGTGTGACTCCAAATCCAGACCTCCATGGGTTGATAAATTTGATTTCCATTGATCATTTTTGTGTGATTTTGTTGTCAGCACATTCAACTATGTAAAGAAAAAAGTATTTAATAAGAATATTTCATTCAGTCAGATCTAGGATGTGTTATTTTAGTGTTCCCTTTATTTTTTTGAGCAGTGTATATATAAAACAGAGGAAAAATCACATGTTTGACTGCACTTGGCCTTTAAGAATTGTTTTTATTTATTTTATTTTTTTATTTAACCTTTATTTAACCAGGTAGGCCAGTTGAGAACAAGTTCTCATTTACAACTGCGACCTGGCCAAACAGCACAGAATTACACATGGAATAAACAAACGGTCAATAACACAATAGAAAAACATCTATATACAGTGTGTGCAAATGAGGTAAGATTAGGGAGGTAAGGAAATAAATAGGCCGTAGTGGCGAAGTAATTACAATTTAGCAATTAAACACTGGAGTGATAGATGTGCAGAAGATGAATGTGCAAGTAGAGATACTGGGGTGCAAAGGAGCAAAAAAATAATATCGGGATGAGGTTGTTGGATGAGCTATTTACAGATGGGCTATGTACAGGTGCAATGATCTGTGAGCTGCTCTGACAGCTGATGCTTAAAGTTAGTGAGGGAGATATGAGTCTCCAGCTTCAGTGATTTTTGCAATTCGTTCCAGTCATTGGCAGCAGAGAACTGAAAGGAGAGGCGGCCAAAGCAAGAATTGGCCAAGATTTGTAAATACCTGCTGGAGCGCGTGCTATTGGTGCTGCTATGGCGACCAGTGAGCTGAGATAAGGCGTGGGTTTACCTAGCAAAGACTTATAGATGACCTGGAGCCAGTGGGTTTGGCGACAAATATGAAGCGAGGGCCAGCCAATGAGAGCATACAGGTCGCAGTGGTGGGTAGTATATGGGGCTTTGGTGACAAAACGGATGGCACTGTGATAGGCTGCATTCAATTTGCTGAGTAGAGTGTTTGAGGCTATTTTGTAAATGGCATCGCCGAAGTCACAGATCGGCAGGATAGTCAGTTTTACGAGGGTATGTTTGGCAGCATGAGTGAAGGATGCTTTGTTGTGAAATAGGAAGCCGATTCTAGATTTAATTTTGGATTGGAGATGCTTAATGTGAGTCTGGAAGGAGAGTTTACAGTCTAACCAGACACTTAGGTATTTGTAGTTGTCCACATATTCTAAGTCAGAACCATCCAGAGTAGTGATGCTGGACGGGCGGGCAGGTGCGGGCAGCGGTCGGTTGAAGAGCATGCATTTAGTTTTACTTGCATTTAAGAGCAGTTGGAGGCCATGGAAGGAGAGTTGTATGGCATTGAAGCTCGTCTGGAGGTTAGTTAACACAGTGTCCAAAGAAGGACCAGATATATACAGAATGGTGTGGTCCGCGTAGAGGTGGATCAGAGAATCATCAGCAGCAAGAGAGACATCATTGATGTATACAGAGAAAAGAGTCGGCCCGAGAATTGAACCCTGTGGCACCCCCATAGAGACTGCCAGAGGTCTGGACAACAGGCCCTCCGATTTGACACACTGAACTCTATCTGAGAAGTAGTTGGTGAACCAGGCGAGGRAGTCATTWGAGAAACCAAGSCTGWTGAGWCTGCRGATYAGAATYRGGTGATTGACAGAGTRGAAAGCCTTGGCCAGGTCGATGAAGACGGCTGCACAGTARTGTCTTTTATCGATGGCGGTTATGATATCGTTTAGGACCTTGAGCATGGCTGAGGTGCACCCATGACCAGCTCGGAAACCAGATTGAATAGCGGAGAAGGTACGGTGGGATTCGAAATGGTCGGTGATCTGTTTGTTAACTTGGCTTTCGAAGACCTTAGAAAGGCAGGGTAGGATGGATATAGGTCTCTAACAGTTTGGGTCTAGAGTGTCTCCCACTTTGAAGAGGGGGAAGACCACAGCAGCTTTGGGGAACTCAGATGATACGAAAGAGAGGTTGAACAGACTAGTAATAGGGGTTGCAACAATTGCGGCGGATAATTTTAGAAAGAGAGGGTCCAGATTGTCTTGCCCAGTTGATTTGTATGGGTCCAGATTTTGCAACTCTGTCAGAACATCAGCTATCTGGATTTGGGTGAAGGAGAAATGGGGGAGGCTTGGGCAAGTTGCTGTCGGTGGTGCAGGGCTGTTGATCCGGGTAGGGGTAGCCAGGTGGAAAGCATGGCCAGCCGTAAAAGAATGCTTATTGAAATTCTCAATTATCGTGGATTTATCGGCGGTAACAATGTTTCCTAGACTCAGTGCAGTGAGCACCTGGGAGGAGGTGCTCTTATTCTCCATGGACTTTACAGTGTCTCAGAACTTTTTGGAGTTGGTGCTACAGGATGCAAATTTCTGCTTGAAAAAGCTAGCCTTAGCTTTCCTAACTGCCTGTGTATATTGGTTCCTAACTTCCCTGAAAAGTTGCATATCGGAGGGCTAAGAATGCCAGCCTCTACATATAAAGATGATAATACCCGAGAACAAGGGGCACAGCTAGTAAGAACCAACATGCCTATAGACCTACCCATACGAGCATGTCCATGCATCCGGGATCCCACACAGAAATACTGTACGTATGTTATGGACATTGTACAGTACAGTAGACTAATAATTTGCTCAAATAGACACACATTCTGTCATGCTCAGCATTGCATTCCTCCACATCCACTCATTCCCACATTCTCTCTATCACACAGACACATTCAATGCCTCCGGTTCATCCTGTTCATCCCTACTAAACCCTCCTACCCCTCCTTCCCCCACCCACCTCTGTGAAAGTCTGATGTGACCGAGGCTAATTTATTAGTAGAATTAACATGGAGGACTTCACAACACAGCTAGTTTAACGGCTAAAATACACAATTATAATCTGTGACCAAGGAGATTAAAGTGAATTGTTAGATCTTGTTGTTGACTCAGCAGCAGCGTAGTCCATTGAAATTAAGCCGTATCTGGAAATACCAACAAAGGTCAACAATGAACTATAACACAGGATAATGTTCTGTATTTAGTCATTGGTGTATGGAGGGACCAGGCTCTTAAAAATAACAAATTGTAATATATCTAGGACTTGAAAGAAGGAGCTTTTCCCAGAATGGAGCCAGTAATCTTGAGAGCCTCTTCCCTCCGACTACTAATGATACCGCCGCACCTGATGATCTGTCTTCGAGTTACTACCGACACAGTTTGAAGTACAGCAGTACCTGCCAATCAGAATAATCCACACAAAAAACAGGAAAAGGAAAAAAGGAAAAGGAATGGAAATTCAGACAGGCCAACAAAGCACCAATGGGATGTTAAAGTTCTACTGTACAGATGTAGGATTTTCATTTGAGCCAGTTTGTTACAGCAGGAAAATAATCCCGCAGCAACATAAAATGTTAAGTATTATGTGGATAATAATGGACATTTTAGCAGGGGTTGATACATTTTTCATAAGGGAAAATCTAATAAAAAAACTAATGTCAGAAGCCTTTTTAAACATCAAATACACTACATATCATGACACTAGGCGAGACCCAAATGCAGACACAGGAGGCAGATGATTGGAGTTTAAGATGTTTAATAAATCCAAAGGGGATAGGCAAGAGAATGGTCATGGACAGGCAAAAGGTCATAACCAGATCAGAATCCAGGAGGTACAGAGTGGCAGGCAGAATGGTCAGGCAGGCAGGTACAGAGTCCAGAACAGGAAAGGGTCAAAAGCAGGAGGACTAGAAAAAGGAGAAAAGGCAAAGCAGGAAAACGTGAAAAACTGCTGGTAGGCTTAGACATACAAGGCGAACTAGCACAGAGAGACAGGAAACACAGGGATAAATACACTGGGGAAAACAAGCAACACCTGGAGGGGGTGGAGACAATAACGAGGACAGGTGAAACAGATCACGGTGTGACACAACAAGTTTTACATTTCCTGCATTGCAGGATCGTTCTCCTGCAACAGGGTGATCAAATTAAGATCCCATACCTGTATAATAGCTAATAAGTCTCCTTGAATTGTGATAAATAATGGATGTAAACCAGGACCCCCCAGAGACCTGAACTACCCAGAGTGTTGTGATTTATACTGATCCTTCCTGTCAAGTGTCACCACAGGAAACCCTTCATCATAAGCAACCCAGGGAGAAAATTAAATGCATCAGCGCCACGGTAATCTGAACCTGGCAATCAGCAAGGCACTAATGAACCTGATCGATGGGGCATATCAATTAGGAGGAGGGTGTGTGTGTGTGTGTGTGTGTGTGTGTGTGTGTGTGTGTGTGTGTGTGGTGTGTGTGTGTGTTGTGTGTGTGTGTGTGTGTGTGTGTGTGTGTGTGTGTGTGTGTTGTGTGTGTCCTCTTGAATAACTTTATCACCATTGGTCACAAAAACATAACCATAACATGGTGTAAGAAGGTGTGCTACTCTGACACCAGAATCTGCTTCACTTCACACCCTCAACAAACCACAAACCCTCTTTTTCACAGCAGCCTTCCTCATTAGCATATTACCCCAGGCTACAGAAACAGAGACACGAGGGAGAGAGAGAGGTTGGGGTGGGGGGGGTTTAATAGTATGAAAACTACATCAAAACCAGAAGCTCAGAGATCTGTAACTGGGCCAATGCTAAAAACACACGTGAACAGAAAACCAAGATTAATATTTGATCAACAGATTTTAAAGCGATCCCATTGCTAGACTTCAGACAGTTGATGTGTCAATCATGATTCCTACAAGCTTGGTGAAGATCAAAAGAGCTCATTCACACTGGTGATTAGACACAGTAGGGTTGTAGTGAGCACCACCTCATAATCAGGGGGGATTCAGAGGGGAACAAAGAGAAGAGGAAGAAAATGAAAGGATGAACCAAAGTCTGAAGAACAGTAGAATTTTACATATAACAATTGATAGGTAAAATGAAGGGGGGGAAAAAGAGGAGACCAGGAGCTGTTGTCATGTGATGTTCTAGCCTTAAGAAGAGATGAATGGTCATGAATAGTGCATTTGTTGGGACTCCCAGACACATGCATCTACAAAACACATGTTCTGTGAAGCCACACGGTTCTGTGATAAAAGGAATGAGAAAAAAGACTGCTGCCAACTGCAGAACCATAGAAACGGAAAGATTGCAGCAGGGATAGTCTACTGTTAAAAAAGGCTGTTCATTCCACTTTCTTTTGTATTATGAGCACCTGACCCTGTGTAACCGCTTGATGATGTTGTCAGTACTTCTCAGTGCAGTCCTACAGTTCTGGAATACTGCCTTAATCACTCTGTGCCTATGGCAACCATCACTGGTAGTCAGAGAAATATCACAGCATCAGAATTCTAGTGTAAAATACAATCTCAGTGGAATTACAGTACTGAAAACTCAATACTCAATACTGAAGGCTTAATTTGTTTAGGATATACAATACATACTTCTCTGAAATCCTTAGTTGAGCTCAGCAAGTCGATAATCAAAAGAGTAGAACCTATAGGTTATACACACTCAAATCATCTTGTGGATTTTTTATACATTCTACTCACAGATAAGTCCACTAGGGGGTGCCATTTTGTCGTACTATCTGTACAAACTGTGATTTGAGCTGGATTACTACACCTTGTGTCAAAAGGAGAGCCAGGTGAAGTCGAGCTCCAGCGCCTTACGGGTCCAAAGACAAATGTAGGATCAAAAGTAAGATAAACCGAGGTTAGGGTTAGACTTGTGGTTGAGGCTAGAATTAGGGTTGAACTGGAATGTGGATATAAAGCAAGAGTTAGAGTTCTGGTTGAGGCTAGAGTTAGAGTTGAACTGGGATGTGGACATGAAGCTAGGGTTAGGGTTCTGGTTGAACTGGGATGTGGACATGAAGCTAGGGTTAGGGTTTGGTTGAACTGGGATGTGGACTGAAGCTAGGTTGGGTTCTGGTTGAACTGGGATGTGGACATGAGCTAGGGTTAGGGTTCTGGTTGAACTGGGATGTGGACATGAAGCTAGGGTTAGGGTTGAACTGGGATGTGGACATGAGCTAGGGTTAGGGTTGAACTGGGATGTGGACATGAAGCTAGGGTTAGGGTTGAACCTGGGATGTGGACATGAAGCTAGGGTTAGGTTTGAACGGGGATGTGGACATGAAGCTAGGGTTAGGCTAGGGTTTTGGTTGAACTGGGATGTGGACATGAAGCTAGGGTTAGGGCTAGGGTTCTGGTTGAACTGGGATGTGGACATGAAGCTAGGGTTAGGGTTGAACTGGGATGTGGCACTGAAGCTAGGGTTTGGTTGAACTGGGATGTGTACATGAAGCTAGGGTTAGGGTTGAACTGGGATGTGGACATGAAGCTAGGGTTGGGGTTAGGGTTCTGGTTGAACTGGGATGTGGACATGAAGCTAGGGTTAGGGTTCTGGTTGAACTGGGATGTGGACATGAAGCTAGGGTAGGGTTGAACTGGGATGTGGACATGAAGCTAGGGTTAGGGTTGAACTGGGATGTGGACATGAAGCTAGGGTTAGGGTTTGAACTGGGATGTGGACATGAAGCTAGGGTTAGGGCTAGGGTTTTTGGTTGAACTGGGATGTGGACATGAAGCTAGGGTTAGGGCTGGGTTCTGGTTGAACTGGGATGTGGACATGAAGCTAGGGTTAGGGTTGAACTGGGATGTGGACATGAAGCTAGGGTTTGGTTTGAACTGGGATGTGTACATGAAGCTAGGGTTAGGGTTGAACTGGGATGTGGACTGAGCTAGGGTTAGGGTTAGGGTTCTGGTTGAACTGGGATGTGGACATGAAGCTAGGGTTTAGGGTTCTGGTTGAACTGGGATGTGGAACATGAAGCTAGGGTTAGGGTTGAACTGGGATGTGGACATGAAGCTAGAGTTAGGGTTCTGGTTGAACTGGGATGTGGACATGTAGCTAGGGTTAGGGCTCTGGTTGAACTGGGATGTGGACATGAAGCTAGGGTTAGGGTTCTGGTTGAACTGGGATGTGGACATGTAGCTAGGGTTAGGGTTTGGTTGAACTGGGATGTGACATGAAGCTAGGGTTAGGGTTGTTGAACTGGGATGTGGACATGAAGCTGGGTTAGGTTGAACTGGGATGTGGACATGAAGCTTAGGGTTTGGTTGAACTGGGATGTGTACATGAAGCTAGGGTTAGGGTTGAACTGGGATGTGGACATGAAGCTAGGGTTAGGGTTCTGGTTGAACTGGGATGTGGACATGAAGCTAGGGTTAGGGTTCTGGTTGAACTGGATGTGAAATGAAGCTAGGGTTAGGGTTGAACTGGGATGTGGACATGAAGCTAGATTTAGGGTTTCTGGTTTGAACTGGGATGTGGACATGAGTAGGGTAAGGGTTGAACTGGGATGTGTACATGAAGCTAGGGTTAGGGTTGAACGGGGATGTGTACATGAAGCCTGGGTTAGGGATGAACCTGGGATGTGTACATGAAGCTAGGGTTAGGTTTGAACGGGGATGTGTACATGAAGCTAGGGTTAGGTTTGAACGGGGATGTGTACATGAAGCTAGGGTTAGGTTTGAACGGGGATGTGTACATGAAGCCTGGGTTAGGGATGAACTTGGGATGTGGACATGACGCTGGTGGCAAAAACAACAACTAATACAAAAAAAGGAACAAAACAGTCACTTTTTTATTTGTCAAAACAACTACAAAATATTAATAAAGCATGACTTCAACAGATGCAAAATAATATAATGTCTCATCATCATCACATGACATTATTTCTCAAAAGCATTATCAAACACATATATCAAAACACATATATCAAAACACATATACCAAAACACATATACCAAAACACATACAGTACCAGTCAAAAGTTTGGACACACCTACTCATTCAAAAACCCTGTGGTTTTTCTTTATTTTGACTATTTTCTACATTGTAGAATAATAGTGAAGACATCAACATTATGAAATAACACATATGGAATCATGTAGTAACCAAAAAAGTGTTAAACAAATCAGAATATATTTGAGATTTGAGATTCTTCAAAGTAGCCACCCTTTGCCTTGATGACAGCATTGCACACTCTTGGCATTCTCTCAACCAGCATCATGAGGAATGCTTTTCCAGCAGTCTTGAAGGAGTTCCCACATATGCTGAGCACTTGTTGGCTGCTTTGCCTTTACTCTGTGGTCCAACTCATCCCAAACCATTTCAACTGGGTTGAGGTCGGCTGATTATGGAGGCCAGGTCACCTGATGCAGCATTCCATCACTCTCCTTATTGGTCAAATAGCCCTGACTCATTGCCCTGTTGAAAAACAAATGATAGTCCCACTAAGCACAAACCAGATGGGATGGCGTATCACTGCAAAATGCTGTGGTAGCCATGCTGGTTAAATGTGCCTTGAATTCTAACTAAATCACAAACAGTCACCAGAAAAGCACCAGAAAAGCACCAGAAAAGCACCCCCACACCATCACACCTCCTCCTCCATGCTTCACGGTGGGAACCTCACATGCGGAGATCATCCATTCACCTACTCTGCTTCTCAGAAAGACACGACGGTTGGAACCAAAAATCTCACATTTCGACTCATCAGACCAAATTAGACGGATTTCCACCGGTCTAATGTCCATTGATCGGGTTTCTTGGCCCAAGCAAGTCTCTTCTTATTATTGGTGTCCTTTAGTAGTGGTTTCTTTGCAGCAATTCGACCATGAAGGCCTGATTCACGCAGTCTCCGCTGAACAGTTGATGTTGAGATGTGTCTGTTACTTGAACTCTGTGAAGCATTTGTTTGGGCTGCAATCTGAGGTGCAGTTAACTCTAATGAACTTATCCTCTGCAGCAGAGGTAACTCTGGGTCTTCCTTTCCTGTGGCGGTCCTCATGAGAGCCAGTTTCATCATAGCGCTTGATGGTTTTTGCGACTGCAAAGTTCTTGAAATGTTCCGGATTGACTGACCATCATGTCTTAAAGTCATGATGGACTGTCATTTCTCTTTGGTTATTTGAGCTGTTCTTGCCATAATATGGACTTGGTATTAAACCAAATAGGGCTATCGTCTGTATACCACCCCTACCTTGTCACAACATAACTGATTGGCTCAAACACATTATGAAGGAAAGAAATTCCACACTTTTTAACAAGGCACAACTGTTAATTGAAATGCATTACAGGTGACTACCTCATGAAAGTGTGCAAAGCTGTCATCAAGGCAAAGGGTGGCTACTTTGAAGAATCTCAAATATAAAATATATTTGTTTAACACTTTTTTGGTTAATACATGATTGCATATATGTTATTTCATAGTTTCGATTTCTTCACTATTATTCTACAATGTAGAAAATAGTAAAAATAAAGAAAAACCTTTGAATGAGTAGGTGTGTCCAAACTTTTGACTGGTACTGTATATCAACAATCAAAGATAAGTATTCTGTACATTTCCTCTGTTATTGGTTCCTTTGACTACATGAGGAGGCACAACTGTCTGCCAATTGGCCACTGTCCTGAGAATCAGATATCTGCATATGGTGTTGGTTAACACTCAGTCTTTATTCAAAACACACCCTTGTCTAGCAAGAGAACCAAGTATAAATATCTGTACAAAATTATTCCCATAACTGCATATTAATGTCCTCTCGACTCCCACACCCTCCCACACAGACACACTTACACCGTGCTGGGAAGTTGTGGATATACAGGCTAACACTGCAGAGTGGTGTGGCTGACTGGCTGCATACACCCTCAGGAAGACTTAATGTTTCCTATTTGGAGAAAGCAAAGGGTGCTGAGTCCTTGCCCTCCATGGCGCATATGAGTGAGGGGCGTTTTGGGGGGACGTATGGGGCAGAGGAAGAGGAGGGGGTGTGGGGCAGGGTGCAGGAGGAGGGTGAGGGCTTGGGCTGCCTGTCTGGGGGGAGGTAAGATGGGGAGGGGAAACGACCCTTACTCTGTAGGCTACTGCTGCTCTGCAGGGGGGAGCTGGAAGTCCTGGGGGCTCGGGTCAGAGAGGATGATGAGGCACTGGAGAGGGGCGACCTCGTACCTCCGTACCCCAAAATACCAGTGCTCATCATGAACTCCCTGGAGCCGTATGAGGGCGGGGTGGGGGCGCGGGAACCTGGGGGGCGCATGCTGTCTGCAGGGAGGCTGCGTCTGCTGGGGATGTCGTAGACCCCCATGTCTGGGCAGCCATACAGGGCCTGGGACCTGGCCTGCATCCGCAGCATCCTGTCCTTCGCCTCCATCTCCCGTCGCTCCTTGATGGAGGCCATGATGGACTTGGAGAGGTTATCGTAGCGGACCGGAGAGGCCTCCCAATGGATCAAGGTCTGTGGGGAGAGGTCCCTGTGCATCAGGGCCTGAGGGGTGAGGGCCTGAGGGGTGAGGTCCCGTAGAGAGGGATCCCTGGGTAAAGTGTCCCTTGTCTGGGGAGATTGTCTGCTGACCCCCATGAACACGGGGCTGTAGGCATGTGAAGGGGACCCCTGCAGCACACTGCCATCAGGGCCCAGGGTCAAGAAGTGGGGGTGGTAGTGAAGTGGCGGTCCCCCTCGCTGGGGCAGGTAGTTAGGGTCACCTGGGTTCACCAGGTTGCTGTAGGAGAGACTGCTGCGGCTGGACAGGGGGTTGTGAGGGGGGAACCCGCCCGGAGACGCCTGGTGGGAGATCAGACCTTCTGAGTGCAAGGCCGGCAGCTTGTTTCCATGTTGATAGGCGTGTTCATGGGTGAGGAAGCGGGTGCTAAGGGTGAGAGAGTTGAGCTGGTGCGGAGCGGACATGGGACCCGACTGGAAGGCTAGCTGCTGGTCCACTCTGGCCAGGATGGGTTCTGATGACAAGTAATGACCTCTACTGCTGCCCCCCTGTTGATCTAGTGCCACCTAGACACAACCACAACCACAACATATAACAGACCGTCAGAGAGCTCTCAAACCACAAAACACAACCATGATCTGTGAAAACGGCTCCAAACACAGCGCAAGAAATGCACAGTGTATCTGATGTCATTATTGCGAATGATATAACTGACCTGTTGGACAGATAAGGGGGGTGTTGGCTTGGTGGGGGACTGCAGTGCTGGCCTGAGCTGCTGCAGGATCTGCCCAGGGGGAGGGATCAATGGTTTGGGATGAAGACTACTCTCTGGAACTGAAACAGAGGAAGGAGGATTAATATTCACCAAAATGTGAAATGAATTACCATCATATCTAGTGGGACTGAACTAGTCCAGAGAGAGACAGTAATGTATGTGGAATTTAACACAAGCCTTTCATGGTACATGGAATAATGTCACCACCATGATGCAGTGTTGAGAGCAGTGGATGACCGTTTGAGGGGTTTCTGGACTGTTTCAAGTTTCTTCATGATAATTTCCTCAAGTCATCTATAATACGAGGTGCATAAATACAGGTACTGTATGCTTGGTTGTCAGATTAGTAACGTGACCCTACCCTCTAGGGCTGCTAGGTGGCTCTTCAGCAGGTTGGGGTCTGGTTTGGGGTGCAGCGGGGGTGGGGTGCTCAGACGTTTAATATCTGTCTCGTCCATACCGTCAGCGGACAGGCGCTGAGAGCGGAAAAGAAGGAAATACAGTTAATTATATCTGATCTGCTGATGAAGTCTAATAACGATGCTGTGTGTGTGTGTGTGTGAATAGGGGATCTTCCCTACTGAGGGTATTTGGAGAGGACAGACTTACTTTACTTTGGAGATCATGACGCTGGACGCCGATATCCCTGACCCTAATAATTGGGATCTGTCTGTCAGTCTCTGGTCTCAGGAAAGGAGGCATGATGCGAACTGTTGATTTCTTAATGGGCCTCGCTGTATACCTGGTATGGTCCAAGCAAACAGATGAGTTAATGAGCTCCAATTTAGGGGCCGTTTACAATATATTATACTGTACATGATGTTTACATAAAACGTGAAATGTTTCTTACTTTGGAGAGATGGGACTACATATGAGATACTCCAAGTTGCCACAGCAACCTAGAGTGAAAGGGTTAACCCCTCCTTGAAACTTCCCAGTAACCTGTGAAAAAGTAACCAACAATTTCATAATTAAAGTGAGGACTCAACCTAGAGTCACCCCGTTATATAGTACAGAAACCTTTTATCTAGTCATTTAAAAGCATGATTTACATGGAATGAAGTACAGCCCAGGGTTTGTCTGACCTGTTCATTGGTGGTTCTGCCCCTAGACACCAGATAGAGGTGGAACCCTGTGAGGCCCAGGACAGGAATGAAGAACAGACCTGATACACTCATCACCACCAATCTGGACGCAGCAGTAAAGGAGACTCAACAGCTCTCTTTAGGAAGCTTTACAAATGAATGACCATGATCATACTGCACACACACACACACACACACACACACACACACACACACACACACAACACACACACACACACACACACACACACACACACACACACACACACACACATCACACACACACACACACACACACACACACACACACACACACACACACACACAACACACACACACACACACACAGAGCACAGAGAGTACACAGAGTGCGTGTAAGTTAAGGATACCGTGACAGTACAGTGCAGCTTCCACAGGTCTTCCTGATGGTGTAGAATGTAGAGCAGGCCACCGGAGAACACGCCCACCATGTGCATCGTGAGTGACAGCAGAAACAGGAAAAAAGTAGCGGTAGTTCCGCCTCCCGATACAGTTGTTCACCCAGGACAGTGTTGGTCAAAGTCCTGCATGGGATTTATGACACAATGGAATACAACATTAGATAAAAACATTCAATCACTCTGAGAATTATGACAACATATTGTAGCAGCCTACTTTACATGACTCTGTCCAACATTGTGTGTCCATGCTACAAAAGTATTTTGGAGTGGTCTAGCTAGCCACTTACACATGGTATTGATAATGATTGGACAATGGAAAAAACATTATCATCAGAAGTCAAAATCATACAAATGTTGATATGCACTTAGCTGTCTAATATACCTCAGTGTACACACCAGATTGTCCCAACGCTTTTTAAATATCTCTCTCCGCTCCAGGGACAATAAAGGATTGGGGGAAAGGGATTAACCTGATTAATGTGATCCCTCTCTCTCTCACCCCTCCCCCTCTATCCCTCCATCATTCTCTCTCCCCCATCCACCATTACCCTACAGCACACACACTATTGACCCTACTCAGACCCACCCTCCCCTTCAACAACTACAGCACACCCTCCCTCCACCCTCCCTCATCACCTCTCCTCCACCCCCTTCCTACCCTTCTCCAACAAACCCTTCCTCCCCACCACCCCTTCCTCCCCTCCCCACCACCACATCCTCCCTCTCCCCAACACCCCGTCTCCCCCTCCCCACCACCCCTCCTCCTCTCCCACCACCCCGTCCTTCCCTCTCCCCACTACCCCGTCCTCCCCCTCTCCACCACCCCATTCTCCCCCTTCCTCCCCACCACCCCGTCATCCCTCTCCCCACCACCCCGTTCCTCCCCTTCCTCCCCACCACCCCGTCATCCCTCTCCCCACTACCCCGTCCTCCCCCTCTCCACTACCCCTTGCTTGTTCCTGTCTCCCTTTCCTCCCTCTCTCCTTTTATCGCTTTCTAACCCTCCCTCCCTTTCTCCTCCTTCCCTCTCTCTCTCTCACCTCTACACAGTGGTCACAGACACTGCAGTGGGAGCATCGTGGAGGTCTGTAAAAGTGGCAGGAGGCACACCACTTCAGCCTGACCTGGACACCCTTCACGTCCACATTCTTGTAGAGCGGAGCGCGGAGGTCATCGTCCTTGTCCTCGTCCTCATTAGCTGAAACACAAATACACAGCTCAACATGAACTACAGATCAATGGCACAACACTGGGAGTGGGGTAACACTAGATATACACTACCGTTCAAAAGTTTGGTGTCACATTGAAATGTCCTTGTTTTTGAAAGGAAAGCACATTTTCTGTCCATTAAAATAACATCAAATTGATCAGAAATACAATGTAGACATTGTTAATGTTGTAAATGACTATCGTAGCTGGAAACAGATTTTTTTTTTTATGGAATATCTACATAGGCGTACAGAGGCCCATTATCAGCAACCATCACTCCTGTGTTCCAATGGCACGTCGTGTTAGCTAATCCAAGTTTTTAATTTTAAAAGGCTCATTGATCATTAGAAAACCCTTTTGCAATTATGTTAGCACAGCTGAAATCTGTTGTTCTGATTAAAGAAGCAATAAAACTGGCCCTCTTTAGACAAGTTGAGTATCTGGAGCATCAGCATTTGTCGGTTCGATTACAGACTCAAAATGGCCAGTGTCACGCCCTGACCTTAGAGATCCTTATTATTCTCTATGTTTGGTTAGGTCAGGGTGCGACTCGGGCGGGAAAATCGATGTTTTCTATTTCTTTGTGTTTTTGGCTGAGTATGGTTCCCAATCAGAGGCAGCTGTCTATCGTTGTCTCTGATTGGGGATCATATATAAGTTGTCATTTTCCTTTTGGGTTTTGTGGGATCTTGTTTAGTGTTTTTTGCCTGACAGAACTGTTCGCTTTCGTTTTTTGACTTTCGTTATTTTGTTTGAGTGTTTTTGAATAAAAAACCATGAACACTTTCCACGCTGCGTCTTGGTCCACTCTTCCTACCACAAACGAGAGCCGTAACAGCCAGAAACAAAGCCCTTTCTTCTGAAACTCGTCAGTCTATTCTTGTTCTGAGAAATGAAGGCTATTCCATGCGAGAAATTGCCAAGAAACTGAAGATCTCGTACAACGCCGTGTACTACTCCCTTCACAGAACAGCGCAAACTGTCTCTAAACAGAATAGAAAGATGAGTGGGAGGTTTCCGGTGCACAACTGAGCAAGAGGACAAGTACATTAGAGTGTCTAGTTTGAGAAACAGACGCCTCATATGTCCTCAACTGGCAGCTTCATTAAATAGTACCCGCAAAACACCAGTCTCAACGTCAACAGTGAAGAGGCGACTCTGGGATGCTGGCATTGTAGGCAGAGTTGCAAAGAAAAAGCCATATCTCAGACTTGCCAATAAAAATAAAAGATTAAGATGGGCAAAAGAACACAGACACTGGACAGAGGAACTCTGCTTAGAAGGCCAGCATCCCGGAGTCGCCTCTTCACTGTTGACGTTGAGACTGGTGTTTTGCGGGTACTATTTAATGAATCCTGACAGTTGAGGCCTATGTAGATATTCCATAAAGAATCAGCCGTTTCCAGCTACAATAGTCATTTACAACATTAACAATGTCTACACTGTATTTCTGATCAATATGATGTTATTTTAACGGACAAAAAATGTGCTTTTCTTTCAACAACAAGGACATTTCTATGTGACCCCAAACTTTTGAATGGTAGTGTACATCTGGCGTAGTTTATCATTCTATTCAAGAATAAATCCAGTTAGTAGCTAGTATGTTATAACTAGTAGACAATAATTCAATACAGTTGAACAACTACATGCCCACCAACTGTAATTTACAGTACTGAATAGACTTGTGCATAGTATAGTAGTTATTCACCCATGGGGAGAACGCCTGCATCCATAAAGGTTGCCATGGTGAAGTTGGCCAAGACAAGGAAGAACAGTATGGCACTGCATGGTGGTACGTAGATTGACACAGTCACTGCCAGCCACGGGCACCTGGGACAGAGGCAAGATGCAGTTCAGTGGACTCACAATACACACACATTACACTCACAGTACACACACATTACACTCACAGTATACACACATTACACTCACAGTATACACACATTACACTCACAGTATACACACATTACACTCACAGCATACACACATTACACTCACAGTACACACACATTACACTCACAGTATACACACATTACACTCACAGTATACACACAGCACACACCCAGTAATATACCTAGGTTGAATGTGTTCAAAGGGGCATAAATCTATAGCTCTCTGGCTCAGTGTAAGAATCAATCAACAGTCATTATCATAAATATTTGGTTGCCTCAGCAGGAAAATGTAATTGAATACATTTGTATTGTTTTACTGTCCAAAACTTACACTAGTTTCCGAACTTGGCAATGCCAAATTCAGTCTGATGTCGAACTTCATGGCGTTTGCACTGCCATAAAGCAAATATGTTTAAAACTAGAGAATTAGATTTGCTGAGAGGATTCCATGATTATATACAGTATCTACAGTGTGAGATTAAAAAGAGGCTCTGTACATTAATCAGGGTTTCTGAAGGAGACGCAGATAAAAGGCAAAGTGAATTACAGTATAATGATTACATTTCAGCATGAGTAACCTATGCATTATCTGCATTTTAAGACTGAATGTATTGTACAGTGAAATTGAGTTCAAAGCCATGCTGCTGTGAAGAGTTTATCTTCACTTGAAAAACTTTGGGCCTCTTACATTATCACAACTGGTATTATCATCTCCTTCCTGTGGGTATTTTATTTTTAGGGACAATAACAACAGCAGTAGTGTGGTATGCCATTGAAGTGCAGACTGTGTATTAATGACCATGACTGTAACAGTGACAGTAACAGGACCGTGACAAGTGTGAAAACAGAAACTGGACGGCTCCTCCACCCCACATGACCCAAAGCTGCAAATGTCAAGGGTCAGGATGTGACGAGGGCAGAACGTGTACAGTGCATTCAGAAAGTATTCAGACCCCTTCCCTTTTTCCAGATTTCTTTACGTTGAAGCCTTATTCTAAAATTGCTTAAATTGTTTTTTTCCCTCATCAATCTACACACAATACCCCATAATGATAAAGTAAAAACAGGTTTTTAGACATTTTTGCAAATTTATAAAAATAAATATCACATTTACATAAGTATTCAGACCCTTTACTCAGTACTTTGTTGAAGCACCTTTGGCAGCGATTACAGCCTCGAGTCTTATTGGGTATGACTCTGTACTTTGTTCCATTCATCTTTCCCTCAATCCTGACTAGTCTTCCAGTCTCTGCCGCTGAAAAACATACCCACAGCATGATGCTGCCACCACCATGCTTCACTATAGGGATGGTATTGGCCAGGTGATGAGTAATGCCTGGTTTCCTCCAGACGTGATGCTTGACATTCACATTACAGAGTTCAATCTTGGTTTCATCAGAGCAGAGAATCTTGTTTCTCATGGTCTGAGAGTCCTTTAGGTGCCTTTTGGCAAACTCCAAATGGGCTGTCATGTGCCTTTTTCTGAGGAGTGGCTTCCGTCTGGCCACTCTACCATAAAGGCCTGATTGATGGAGTGCTGCAGAAATGGTTGTCCTTCTGGAAGGTTCTCCCATCTCCAAAGAGGAACTCTGGAGCTCTGTCAGAGTGATCATCGGGTTCTTGGCCCTTCTCCCCCGATTGCTCAGTTTGGCCGGTCAGCCAGCTCTAGGAAGAGTCTTGGTGGTTCTAAACTTTTTTTTTCTTCCAGTGTTCTTCGACCTCATGGCTGGATTTTTGCTCTGACATGCATTGTCAACTATGGGACCTTATATAGACAGGTGTGTGCCTTTCCAAATCATGTCCAACCAATGGAATTTACCACAGGTGGACTCCAATCAAGTTGTAGAAAGATCTCAAGGATGATCAATGGAAATAGGATGCACCTAAGCTCAATTTCGAGTCTCATAGCAAATATATTTGCAAACATTTCTAAAAACCTTTTTTCGCTTTGACATTATGGGGTATTATGTGTAGATTGATGAGGGACATTTTTTTATTTCATCAATTTTAGAATAAGGCTGTAACGTAACAAAATGTGGAAAAAGTTAAGGGGTCTGAATACTTTCTGAATGCACTGTATGTGTGAACTGAACTCCAATGGAATATCTTTAGACTGACCGTGACTGTGAAGACTGTGAAACAGACAACATTTTGACCAAATTTAGAGTCCCTTCCCCAGCTCTAGCTCCAGCCCAGCATAGTGCAAGATCCCCAACCCCTACAGAACAGCCCCAGTTAGGATGAGAGTGTGGGGGAAGGTGGTTACCCCGGAAGGAATGCCTGGTAATGCAATGCCAGCTGCAATCCCAATAATCCCAGGATTAGGGACTCTGGATTACAGACCACTCTGCCAGCCCACAATGGTGGCATCCTCGCATCAGACGCCAAACACACAGAACCTGCTGTCAGCGGTCAGCAGCACACACAGCCCAAAAGACCCCATTCCATGCACATAGAATAAAATAAACCATACATACTCCATCACCTATACAGCTGCAACAGACATGACTGCCTTTAAAGACAAACAGCCTTCAAAGGCAAGTACAGTATAGTTATGTACTGGAGAAACAGCTGTGTCTGAAGATCTGTAAGAGTAATGCTCCTCTATAAGGATTTACTTAAAGGCCCAACGCAGCAGTTTTATCTCAATATCAAATTATCTCTGGGTAGCAACTAAGTACCTTACTGTGATTGTTTTCAATTAAAATGGTCAAAAAGGCTCTTTTTTTTTAAAAAGAGCCTTTTAGCAAAGAGAAATTTCTCAAGCAAGAATTTTGCTAGGAGTGTCTAGGAGTGGTCTGATTGGGTAGGGGGAAACGGAAAACTAGACGTTGTTGGCAGAGATGTTTGGAACTCTCTTTCTTTTTGGTCTATAAACTAATTTACCGCCTGGTGTTGGCACCAGGCAGGCCAAAACTCCATTCCACCAAAACAGGCTGACATTTTAGTCGGTCTTTGCAAACAGCTCTTACACTAAAAATGCATTATCATAATTTCCACAATTTAACAGTATTATTCCAACCTCATAGTGTGTAAATATATATAGATGTTTTTGACTGCACTGGGTCTTTAATTGAAACAGATTAACACCTAATTGTACTACTGAGTAAGCCAGATTAATGAGGGGAACAGAACAGTAGGTTCCCAAAGCTGGAGGAGGGGATTTATATCTATGTCTTCTCTGAAGAAACATTTCACTAAATGTGGTCATGTTTGAGATGTACTTAAATTGTCATAACAGAGCTAGATTACATGGATATGTGCATTATACGGTACCCTTGTACTATACATTATACTGTACCCTTGTACTACACAGAGTCCATACTGTACTTGTCCCAGTATATCTACAGTATACTGTACTTGTCCAAGTATATCTACAGTATACTGTACTTGCAAGTCTAGCCACCCTACAGTATAAATAGGAAATGTGGATTAAGTTGGCAGATTCAGGGGTAGCTGCCAGCTGGGCAGCACTAAATAGCAGGTATCAAGCCCAGTCAGTCTGGAGTGGTGTTCATGTGCCTGCATACCACTTTCACCGTCCTCCTATTCCAGCAAGACCAATGGGTCATGGGGAAAACAAGGAGCCAAAAAGGCAATTCGGAATAAGTATACTGGCACTGTTCATCTTTTTAAAACAAATGATTTATCTGCTCGATTCGCCTACCCCTTCACCCATCTGTCAAATAATGGATACATCACCTAAAAATACTAAATGAGCACAGTATGGAAGATAATGATATTGCGTTCCAAATAAGTAGAAATCAGTCAAAGTCATTTGGGATGAGTGCGGAGGGTCGGCCCGCGACTGATTGTTTTCTTATCAAAGGGATTATTCCTGTGGAAGCCTTTGCATGAGTGGGCCTGCTGCCTGGACCATCATTGGTTTGTGACCATCTGGAGCAACTGCACATGGAGAGTTCCTCACGCTGCAGTGTGGCCAGGCGGGTAGACAAGCCCCTGCCCTGCGCCTAATGAAACAGACTGCAGAGCTGTATTAAATCATCCAGAAGGGTAAACTGCTGCTGAGACTGTCCAATCTGCACACTGCCATGCCTGAGAAGAGCCCAGCTGTTGGACAGCTAGTCAACACCACCACTGTCACATCGGTCAAGCAGCAAGCAGAGGAGAGCATTAGAGATTCTCAAACTACAGCTCCTTGAACATCTCATGGATGTTAGACATGTTGAATAAGATATGATCATCAGACCTATGGAAGGTACTGTATGAATTGGCTTTAGCCACAATTGATTACACTGAATGAACACATAACACTGTTATAAGATGGTTTGGAGAGACTACTTCATTGAACTATAAAAACTACGGCTTGAATATCAACGATATATTTATATTACATATAATAGTGTTGTATGTGTAGGGATCGATGTGTATGTGGGAAAAAAACGAAATGTTTGTTTGGGTGGGGAGGGAGGGAAGGATAGAGAGGAGTGTTATTCTATAAATATCTGACCCACTACGGGTGTGTATCACATCTGACCTCCTCCCCTCTGCACATGGTCCCATAATTAACTCAGAATGAAAGGTCAAGAAGGCTTCTACGTACAGAACTTTGCCACATCTCAGCTACATCAAATGTTGAGATTAACTGACAAATTGTTACTAGGAAACACCATTGACGTTACCATTTGTGAGAATCTTTGCTTGTTTGTGGTTCTACCCTTAGTACCAAACACTATAAGTGTTTAGTGATGCTTGAATGTCCAATGAATGTAGCTTTATAAAAAAAACTAGCTTTATAAAAAAACTACATTCATTCTACTGCACCAACAATCAAACATACAAAATGACATTCTGTAGCTTTATCCAAGGCCCTTTGGCCTTTGTATGCCTTTTGTGAATAGGATAAAAGCAGAAGTCAAATGTCCATCCCGCGTGGAGTAATTAAGCAATAAGGCCTGAGGGGTTGTGGTATATGGCCAATATACTACGGCTAAGGGCTGTTCTTATGCACAACGCAACGCGGAATGCCTGGATACAGCCCTTAGTCGTGGTATATTAGCCATATACTACAAACCCCGAGGTGCCCAAATGTACCCTTACCCCCACCTCCCCACTCATTGGCTGAACCAAGGTTGATCTTATGACGGGAGACAACCAAGGTCCCTTTTCCTCAGTGGTACTAAGGTGGGCTTGTATTTGGTTGAGACACCGGCAGGAGCTGTAATCTGTCCATCCCTGCTTTTAAAGGAACTAAGACACTGTCCCTGCTGACAGAGCAGACAGACAGATGGACACAGATTGACCAGTCCTTCTCTCGGTAAAGGCCTGTCTAACAGTAATGTAGGCCTACATATGATGTAATGGCAAAAGATTGTCCCTCCAGATTCCATTTCTTCTGCTGCTGCCAAATAATTATATAATTTACAGCAAAGGGTGGTTCCCAAAGATCTGGGGTCATGTCCAAGTAAATAAATGTGCTTCCTGCAAAGTGTTGATGAAACGGGCCTCCACTGCTTCCTGAGTGAAAGGGAAAACAAAGAGCTTGTGTGATTGGGCTGGACCACTCTGTTTCAACATGACCTTATCTATGAGGAATGGCTGTTCATGGAATAGACAATTCAGACATACTTCGGAAAGTATTCAGACTCCTTGACTTTTTCCAAATGTTGTTAGGTTACAGCCTTCTTCTAAAATTGATGAAATTGTTTTTTCCATCATCTATCTACACACAATGCCCCATAATGACAAAGCAGAAACTGGTTTTAAGAAATGTTTGCTAATTTATAAAAAATAAAAATCATTTACATAAGTATTCAGACTCTTTACTCAGTACTTTGTTGAAGCACCTTTGGCAGCGATTACAGCCTCGAGTCTTCTTGGGTATGATGCACTCTGGAGCAGGTTTTCACCAAGGATCTCTCTGTACTTTGCAACCTTCTTCTTTGCCTCGATCCTGACTAGTCTCCCAGTCCCTGCCGCTGAAAACATCCCCACAGCATGACCCTGCCACCACCATGCTTCACCGTAGGGTTGGTGCCAGGTTTCCTCCAGACGTGACTCTTGGCATTCAGGCCAAAGAGTTCAATCTTGGTTTAATCAAACCAGAGAACCTTGTTTCTCATGGTCTGAGAGTCTTTAGGGGCCTTCTGGGCACATAACAGCAACCGGGCTGTTATGTGCCTTTTACTGAGGAGTGGCTTCCGTCTGGCCACTCTACCATAAAGGCCTGATTGGTGGAGTGCTGCAGAGATGGTTGTCCTTCTGAAAGGTTCTCCCATCTCTCCAGAGGAACTCCAGAGCTCTGTCAGAGTGACCATCGGGTTCTTGGTCACCTCCATGACCAAGGCCCTTCTCCCCTGATTGCTCAGTTTGGCCGGGCGGCCAGCTCTAGGAAGAGTCTTGGTGGTTCCGAACTTAATCCATTTAAGAATGATGGAGGCCAGTGTGTTCTTGGGTACCATCAATACCGCAGACATTTTTTGGTACTCTTCACCAGATCTGTGCCTCGACACAATCCTGTCTCTGAGCTTGACGGACAATTCCTTCAACCTCATGGCTTGGTTTTTGCTCTGACATGCACTGTCAACTGTGGGACCTTATATAGACAGGTGTGTACCTTTCCAAATCATGTCCAATCAATTGAATTTACCCCAGGTGGACTCTCATAGCAAAGGGTCTGAATACTTATGTAAATAAGGTATTTTTGTTTTTATTTTTAATACATTTGCAAACATTTTTCACTTTGTCATTATGGGGTATTGTCTGTAGATTGCTGAGGATTTTTTTAATATCCATTTTAGAATAAGGCTGTAACGTAACAAAATGTGGAAAAAGTGAATGGGTCTGAATACTTATGCTTTATTATAGTGAAATCTCTCACTGGGAACGTTTTCAGAAAGTTATATTCTCTCTTGTTGGTGATCTTCAATCTTCAGAGAAATCTGCAATAATAACCACAGTGCAGTAGCCCTAGCGTTTAAGAGCATTGGGCCGGCCAGTTACCGAAAGGTCACTGGTTCGAATCCCAAGCCGGCAAGTTGGAAAAAACCTGCGGTTCGCCCTTGAGCAAGGCAGTAAACCCCAAACAACTGCTCCCGGGCGACAATGACATAGATGTCTTTCACGCCCTGACCATTGTTTGCTTCAGTCCAGAGCTGCCCTTCAGTCCGGAGCGGCCCTTCAGTCCGGAGCTGCCCTTCAGTCCGGAGCTGGGGTTGCCAGTCCAAGGTCGGTGGCGAGGGTTGCCGCTCCTAAGAGGCCACGGAAGCGGGGATTGACTATGGTGGAGTGGGGGCCACGTCCCGCGCCAGAGCCGCCACTGCGGACAGATGCCCACCCAGACCCTCCCCTATAGGTTTAGGTTTTGCGGCCGGAGTCCGCACCTTMGGGGGGGGGGGGGWACTGTCACGCCCTGACCATAGTTTGCTTTGTATGTTTCTATGTTTTGTTTGGTCAGGGTGTGATCTGAGTGGGCATTCTATGTTGTATGTCTAGTTTGTCTGTTTCTGTGTTTGGCCTGATATGGTTCTCAATCAGAGGCAGGTGTTAGTCGTTGTCTCTGATTGGGAACCATATTTAGGTAGCCTGTTTTGTCATTGTGGGTTGTGGGTGATTGTCTATGTGTAGTGTTTTGTGTCAGCACTTTATTCGATAGCTTCACGTTCGTTGTTTGTTATTTTTGTTAGTTCGTTCAGTGTTCTCTTTTCTAAATAAATTCAAGATGAACACTTACCATGCTGCATATTGGTCCTCCGATCCTTCCAACTACTCCTCCTCAGAAGAGGAGGAAGACGAGCGTGACAATGTCAATTAAGGCAGCCCCCCGCACCGCTTTTGATTTACATTTGATTGAGTTGTCAACTAAGGTGATTTCCATGTTAAATCAACCAAAAATTGCACCCTGTCATTGGATTTAAGTTAGGTGAAAAAAATACGAAATTCCCTTACGTTGATGACTTTTAGCAAATCCAATCAGTTTTCCATGTTGATTCAACGTCATCACATTGATTTTCATTATTTTTTATGAAGTAGAAACAATGTTGATTCAACCAGTTTTTGCCCAGAAGGATGCCACCCACATACAGCAGCAGCATACTGATGCCAACCACTCACACACACATAAACACTTACACACTCACCGCTGCTGCTACTATTTATTATTATTGCCTAGTCACTTTACCCATACCTACATGTACATACACTCTTAGAAAAAAAAGGAGCTATCTAGAACCTAAAAGGGTTCTTTGGCTGTCCCCATAGGATAACCCTTCGAATAACCCTTTTTGGTTCCAGGTAGAACCCTTTTCACATGGAAAACATGGAACCCAGAAGGGTTGTACATGGAACCAAAAAGTGTTCTCCTATGAGGACAACCGAAGAACCCATTCGAAACCCTTTTTTCTAAGAGTGTAGGTACCTCAATTACCTCGTACCCCTACACAGATCGCCTCAGTACTGGTACTCCCTGTATATAGCCATGTTAAGTGTACAGTTTATTTTATGGGACAATACACAAATGTTTTTTATTGAGTAAATGTATTTATTGGTTCTATTTATTTTGATGAGAGAGATGAAAGTGTAATGAATTGAAGGTTAATTGTTGATGTGAAAATCTAAATGTACTGATTTTGAGCTTGTGTCATTAGATTTGTGGTGGAGTAGGAATCCCAGATATTATTGTGAAGAAAATGGGTCCCCGTTGAAAATGTTTGAATACCACTGTGCTAGAGGACCCAATTTAAACTTTGCTTGAAAAACAACAGAGGAGGGAACTTGGACATATCTGGCTACAGAGGTCAGGGGTCAGTGGACTTGGTTAACAGCTGTTATGGTATTAGGTCTACTCACCAAGGCTCTACTAGCAATCTAGGGGATAATGTTGGCAGTGATCCTCACATTACCAAAAGTTTGTTTTGAGAAAACAAGGGATTCATTCGGGAACCTGTTTTGCTCTAAACTGACCCAG
This sequence comes from Salvelinus sp. IW2-2015, assembly GCF_002910315.2. Taxonomy (NCBI): domain Eukaryota; kingdom Metazoa; phylum Chordata; class Actinopteri; order Salmoniformes; family Salmonidae; genus Salvelinus; species Salvelinus sp. IW2-2015. Next base: position 57,394,890 of record NC_036860.1, read on the forward strand.
TCTGACTTCTAGGAAATATACCTGACTAAGTTCTCAGCATCATTGCACTCTGGAAGAAGATAAAGGGATTTAGGAATAAATTGTGACATCACTTGGGGCATGCTGGTGTAGGCTATAGCTCTGAGAGGTGTGTTTGGGGTCATGATATTTATGTTTCCGGATCAGGACCCAGTTATTATATCAACCACTGAACCACATCATCATCCGAACGTTTGAGTATAGCCTAAGTAGAAAACGGCCTGAGACAGGCCTAACGGTTAAATAGCCTCTTAACACAGTCCCCATACCAAATTCAAATAGCCCACAGTAGCTCAGATTAAGAGGATCAACATGATATTAGGCAATGAAATGTAACTACCAGTGGCGTAAAATACTTGACTAAAAATACTTTAAAGTACTACTTAAGTCTTTTTTGGAGGGTTCTTGTACTTTACAATTTTGGAGAATTTATACGCTATATATACAAATGCATGTTTCTGTTTCAGCCACACCTGTTGCTGACAGGTGTATAAAATCGAGCACACCGCCATGCAATCTCCTTAGACAAACATTGGCAGTACAATGGCCTTACTGAAGAGCTCAGTGACTTTCAACGTGGCACTGTCATAGGATGTCACCTTTCCAACAAGTCAGTTCGTCAAATTACTGCCCTGCTAGAGCTGCCCGGTCAACTATAAGTGCTGTGAAGTGTGAAGTGGAAACATCTAGGAGCAACAACAACTCAGCCGCGAAATGGTAGGCCACACAAGCTCACAGAACGGGACCGCCGAGTGCTGAAGTGTGTAGCGCGTAAAAATCGTCTGTCCTCAGTTGCAACACTCACTACTGAGTTCCAAACTGCCTCTGGAAGCAACGTCAGCACAAGAAATGTTTAGGTCGGGAGCTTCATGAAATGGGTTTCCATAGCTGAGCAGCCGCACACAACCTTAGATCACCATGCGCAATGCCAAGCATCGGCTGGAGTGGTGTAAAGCTCGCCGCCATTGGTCACTGGAGCAGTGGAAACGTGTTCTCTGGAGTGACGAATCACGCTTCACCATCTGGCAGTCCGACGATGAATCTGGGTTTGGTGGATGCCAGAACAATGCCAGTAAAGGGAAATCTTAACTCTAAATGACACAATGGCATTCTAGACGATTCTGTGCTTCCAACTTTGTGGCAACAGTTTGTGGAAGGCCCTTTCCTTTTTCAGCATGACAATGCCCTGTGCACAAAGCAAGGTCCATACAGAAATGGTTTATCGACATCGGCATGGAAGAACTTGACTGGCCTGCACAGAGCCCTGACCTCAACCCCATCGAACATCTTTGGGGTGAATTGGAACACCGACTGCGAGCCAGGCCTAATCACCTAACATTCGTGCCCGACCTCACTAATGCGCTTGTGGCTGCAGAAATGTTCCCACATCTAGTGGAAAGCCTTCCCAGAAGAGTGGAGGCAGTTATAGCAGCAAAGGGGACACCAACTCCATATTAATGCCCATGATTTTGGAATGAGATGTTCGACGAGCATGTGTCCACATATTTTTGGTCAAGTAGTGTACTTTTACTTTACTACATTCCTAAAAAAAATGTACTTTTTACTCCATACATTTTCCCTGACACCCAAAAGTTACACTTTGAATGTTGGCAGTACAAGAAAATGGTCCAATTCACCCACATATCAAGAGAACATCCCTCCCTGGTCATCCCTACTGCCTCTGATCTGGCTGACTCACTAAACACACATGACTCTTTGGTAAATTATGTCTGAGTGTTGGAGTGTGCCCCTGGTTATATGTAAACAAATAAAAAACAAGAAAATAGTGCCTTCAGGCTTGCTTAATATAAAGAATTAGAAATTATATATACTTTTACTTTGATACTTATGTATATTTTACCAATTACATGTTCTTTTGATACTTAGGTATATTTAAAACCAAATACTTTTAGACTTTTACTCAAGTAGTATTTTACTGAGTGACTTTCAGTCTTACTTGAGTCATTTTCTATTAAGGTATCTTTACTTTTATTCAAGTATGACAAATGGGTCATTTTTCCACCACTGGTAACTCCTAATGGACAGCTTTGGGTACAGTATTGCTGAACTGTTTTATGAATAATATTGCATATTGATATGCAAATAAAATTACACCAGAATATTTTTTGAGGTCTTTTTACTAAATTGCTTTTTCTCACCCCCAAAAATGGTGTCATCGTTACACTTCTGTCCGATTGAACGCTACAATAACACTGGGGAATGTTCTAACTTCCGAATGTGGACGCGCCTTAAAATGTTTATACTAGTTTGCATAGTGCGTGAGCAACATAACCTATTTTATCCCAATATTTCACTGGAGAAAGCTACAGTTTGGAATAAACGTGCATGCTCATTGCCTTATCCATTGAATTCTCTTTAAATCTCCAGACCACTTAATGTATGGAATAGTATACTGTAGTTTAAAAAGGGTAGGCCTACATTAGTGTCTGTTATTAACTACTTTTCCTGAAGGAGGCATAGTGGTCAACTTACGTAAATACGAAGAATAAAGTGGTGGACCCAACGAGGAGTACGGCAGCAGTGGACACTGGAATAAACGCGCTGCCTTTAATTCTCTCATCGCCGCTGGTGGGCATTCTGTAGCCTACTTTCCACAAACATCAGCAGTTTATTCTAACGAAACGATTACACCAAGATAAAATAATGATCCACGATACGATGTATTCCCACTCTTCTATGTCCTGATCTCTGTCCTGGTTTTCGATGGATCAAATGCAAACGAATGCATGGTGAAAAAGTCCAATGAACTGTGACCGTCTTGGAAATCCCACAGTCCCGACTGGTCCCGAAAAACTTAGCGAAGCCGCGCTGCGTACTGGCCAAGGCTCTGTTTGTGGGGTTTTCGCCGGGGGGAAAGAATGGATGACGTAAACTACACTATAGCAGGCTAGACCACGTTGTGCTGTATGTTAACCAAAAAAATACAACAATTATTTAATTTCATAGCCATACTCTTGATTAAAAATGTAATTTGCTTTACCATGGAAATGCATTTGTGTCATTAGAAATGGACAATAATGTTGCACTATAGTCAGAGATAGAATATTACACATTTGTACATAATTGAATGCTAACAACCTAAACATGGGCTATTCACACCCTGGTACAGTATATGGTGGTCAGGTTACTCCTTTCCACTGATCCAAGTTCAGTTAGGTTTTTCTCTTCTGTATTGGGATACAATGAGCCTCTTGTGTTCTCCAAGTACTGAAGACAAGAAATGTATAGCAAATGTGAGGTTGAGTCTCTAAGGACTTGTTGTGGGGTTGGACCTGAAGCATGATATTAACATCCCTTATACATGTTGAGCCATCAAATAAGGCTCAGACATAGATGCCTCAGATGTGATGGATGCAAAGGATTGGATCGAAGCCTTAATCCGAGGGCTGATGTGCCTAGTAGGGATCCTGGGGAACAACTGGCTGGGTCTCCGCTCTCTCCCTGGACCTAAGTCCCTTCTCCGCACCAACGAGCTCCTCTTCATCAACCTGGCCATCTCCAACCTCATCACCAACTACCTGGTGGATCTCCCCGATACCATGGCTGACTTTGCTGGCCGCTGGTTCCTGGGGGAAGCCTACTGCGGTGTGTTCCGGTTCTGCTCGGACCTGTCGGAGACCAGCAGTATCTTCTCCACCTTGTTTATTAGTGTGTTCTGGTACCAGAAGCTGGTGGGCTCTCTGAAACGCGGAGGAGCTCCGGTCCAGCTGGATAGCCTCCGTCTCGTAGCCTATCTCCTGGCTGGCAGCTGGACAGTGGCTGGGGTCTTCAGTGTTCCACACTTCTTCTTTGTCCAGGTGGACAGTGGGAATGAGAGCCACAAGGACTGTATAGAAGTATTTCCCTCCCAAACTGCAAGGCAGACCTATGAGACATTGTATCTGACCCTCGCTAACGCCCTCCCCATCGCTGGTATAGTGTTCTCCAGCATCCAGATTGTGATCACTCTGCTAAGGAACCAGATGCGTATCAAGAGCCTGACTTCAGACCATCACAAGGGGACAGATAATGCTCTACCTAACAAGCGGGAGAAGATGGACGTCTCAGAGAAATATGATGAAACAGGCATCAAGACATGTGATAAAGAGGCAGATTTACCAATAGTTACTTCTCCAGTTTTCCCTCAGAGTTCTAAAAACCAGAGGATTTCAGATATCCGCCCCAACCTGCCTGGTGTCTCCTGCTCTGTCCTACCTTGTGCAGGACCCTCTGTTGTACACAGCTCAATCAGTTCCCCCCTCTACCAGGTTGAGGTTGGTGACAGCAGAGTCAGAGCTTCACCTGATCGCCAGAGGACCTCCCAGCCTCCAGCTAAGCTCAGCCCAGGCTCAGGCACGCAGGTGAGGGCAGCCAAGAGCGTGGTGGCTGTGGCCACTGTGTTTGTGGTGTGCTGGGTGACCCACCTCTTATTGAGGATATCCAGCAACATCCACACGTCCTCCGTAGTGGTGGAGGTGGCCAGCTACATCGCATCCTCTTACACCTGCATCATACCTTACATCTTCCTCTATGGAGTAAAGAAACTGTCTTGCTCCTGCAGAAGGTAGATAGATATGGCTATACACACATTGCTAATTTACTGGCATCAACCCAGACCAACTGCTACGTAGAACTGCTGCTCTTTAGGACATCTGTGTTGTCTGAAAATACATTTAAATTATATTGGCTTATCACCATGATTTCATTAGTGTAATTATACTACTGTAAACAAACAGGCAGTATATACAAATTTTTCTGGCCATGGCGGGGCCGCTCTGGTCTACTTATTGCCCCTGCCCAGCGGAGGGGTGGCTGGCAACACCTGGGTAGACGAACACACCCTATAAGTAGATAAGAGCTGGCTGTTCCCTCTCTCGATTGAGCATGCCAGTGATCATGAAGGAACGAGAAAGCATGCTCACGTAACAGGGAACGCCCACTTACACAGGAACCTTGACCATTCTTTTCAATGGAAACGGCCTGAGTGAACTATATTATTTATCCACCATCTTTGATGTATATCCTATCACATCTAAGTGAATATCAGCGAACTCTAACTACTCTCTGAAAGATACAGCTAGGGTGGCAGGTAGCCTAGCAGTTAGAGCGTTGGCCCAGCAACTGAAAGGTCGTTGGTTTGAATATCTGAACCGACAACGTGAAAAATCTGTCAGTGTGCCGTTGAGCAAGACACAACCCTATAAAACACATTTCACTGCACCAATCTGTTTTATCTGACAATAAAACCTATTTTTGGCAATGGTGACTGAATCACAAGGATGTTAATGTTGTCAACCCTGCAGAATGTAAGCTACATAAAATACACTATAGATATCATTACATACTATAAAGTTTTTGTTAACAAGCATTTCAACTTCAAGTGAGTTTAATTTAAGTGCTTCATGAGGTTGGGAAATCAATTCTGCATCTCTGGAGCAGAAGCTACTTTAATTATTTTGTTTCCAGCAATTTAAAATCAAAGGCCCATGCCTGAGTACTTGGGAGAAAAACATCCAGCAATAATTACTACGTTGCAGTGACAGCAACCGGCCCTGAGGTACAATTATCCTCCATTAAGGGTAATTATGTCAACAAAAACAGCAGGGACAAAAAGTATGAACCTTTAAGCTGGGGAACTTTGTTAATTGACAACTATGATGTTGAGTGCTATGATGTTGGTCCTGCAGTGAAATCACTACAGTTACCATAAATGGATCTCTGATGGATCTCACAAGATTCACTTGTGCAAAAAGTATATTTTTTATTATACTGAACAGGTTGCAGGTTTTATACTAAAAAAAAAAAATTATACAAAACTTTCAACCAAAGAAACTTGACAAATTTTAATGATTCAATTTATGTAAAATTGCATGCCTAAGTTGACAGACTAAAGCTATTTGAACAGCACCCTTATACAAGGCATGGCTCAAGGACTTCTGGCATAACCACGAAATCTCAGTTGAGTACAAGATACATAAAATCAGACAAACACTCATAAATGCTACTTAACTAGTCAGCCAAAAGCAAACAGACTGTTCAAGGCGTCTGGTCATTCAGAAAGAGAAAATACAAACAAAACGTGTAAAAGGGTTTAGTTGTCATTGTTGTTATAAACCTTTGGCAGAAGAGAAAGGCCTTCCGAGCGTAATATTTGGAGTACAAATATTCCCCTTTGTATTACAGAGAGGTTGATTGGTACAGACAAACCAAAATACAAACAGCTTAACAAAGTCTTCTGACATCTAAACTGAGGGGGAGAATTAAAAGGGGCTTAAATGAGTGGAGTGATTAAGACAGCGTCCTCAAATCACAATGTCCATGTAACATCCTCAAATCACAATGTCCATGTAACATCCTCAAATCACAATGTCTATGTAACATCCTCAAATCACAATTGTATTTAACATCCTATGTAAACATCCTCAAATCACAATGTCCATGTAACATCCTCAAATCACAATGTCTATGTAACATCCTCAAATCACAATGTCTATGTAACATCCTCAAAATCACAATGTCTATGTAACATCCTCAAATCACAATGTCTATGTAACATCCTCAAATCACAATGTCCATGTAAACATCTCTCAATCATCAATGGAGTCCATGTAACATCCTCAAATCACAATGTCTATGTAACATCCTCAAATCACAATGTCTATGTAACATCCTCAAATCACAATGTCCATGTAACAAACGGCAATACTTATGACTCAATCATGGCATGTAGAGGGAAAGACATCAGCATATGGATTTAAGTTCAAACAAAATGACCAAGCCATCTGAGAGCAATCATGTAAGTGCATTTCTCCTCAACATACGTACATTCAATATTTTACCCACATGAGAAGAACAGTAACTCCATGATGTGGATTTAAATGAAGATCCCATCCCTGTAAAGTATTGTACTCTAATTCGGTGTCTGAACAACAGTTCATGTTGTTTTCCCAACATACATTTTTGTGAGACCAATACAATTCCCTCAGCCACCAATAAGTGGTTGTGCTAACTTCTTAACATAACTTCTAGGCTTATTGTTCAAAACAAAATGCATACTGTACTTATAAAATAAGTTAAAAACAGGATGTAAAACATCTGAAGATAGGGGTGTAGAGCGAGCTGGTCAATACCCCCCTCTTCATGAGAAATGTGGGGGTGTTAATCCTTTGAGATGTAACTGCAGTCAGAGACCAAACTGTTCTCAATGTCACGCCACTATCAGAAATCAGCCACAACAGAAGACATAGAAAGAGAGGAAGGGAATCTTTCAAATCATGTTATTCACAACTGTAAACCTCTATCAATCTTGAGGTCTCTGTATTTAGCACGCCAAAAGTTGCAGTGTCTCAATCTGTCCCTTTAATTGAGGATCCTCCTGTGACCCCTGGAGACCTTAGTGAACTTTCTCCAGCTTGGCCTGCAGGGCCTAGAAGTTGCCGATGGTGAGCTGCAGGGCAGAGTTGGGACTCAGGGACTGCAGCTCCACCAGGTAACCACAGATGTTATCCAGACACACATTAGTGAACCGCCGTCTGAAAGGGACAGAGAGAAATATGAGTAAGACAGTGCATATTAGACACATTTCACAAACAATTATATTCTCATTACTATGTAAACAGGTTGATATGCTTCCAAATAAGGAGCATTTATAAATGGAGACAGGAGAAAAGGTTAACACACTTGGTGGTGGGTTAGTTACCGGTCATATGTTGGTACTTTGCTGGGATCCTCCACGTATCCTGACAGCAGCACATGGATACACTCTACCAGGTGGAGAGGCTTCTTTAGACGCTGCCAACACGGATCCTGGGATACACACAGCCAGAGTTGGAAACATTCAGTATTAAGTGTACAGCGCCATTCCTCATTAAATAATGCTCACGTTAAACAGGTGCAAATTCTGAAATTCATTATAACCCTTTAATATTAAGGGTATCTTTATCTACTCATATTAATAGGGGGGACACACACACGTCATAAGCCCTGATTTTATATATTTTTTATTACAGGAAATTACCCTCAGCCTCGTGGAAAAATGTGTAGAATAGCAGGAAATTAGCAAAACAAAATTCCCCTCTGCCGCAAGGTGACAAAATAATCCAAGAAATAATATAATTGGGGGAGCCGTGCTCAGAGCTTGCGGGGTACCCCGCAAAACTGCGCTACGCCACTGTTCGTATCCTATGCCTGCCAGCTGTAATTGCCCCTCAGGGATGAATAAAGTTCATGAAATTGAATTGAGAGATATACCCATTTCTTGAAGAGTTGGTCGTAGACCTCCAGCAGACGGGGCAGCTATAAGCCTATCTCCTGCATGGTGAACGTGACGAAGCCCACGTCCCAGTTCAGACGACACACCTCCTGTTCCAAAAACTTCACCAGGAATTCTGGATGCACAAGACAGTCTAGCGACATTAAACAATTTGCACATGCAACAGATCTCTGTAGTCCAATAGTAGACAAGCTACGACAGGCCACAGCACTTGGTGGACAATTAGGCAAAACACAGATTACACTTCCAGTCCTTACAGAGACACACCTTAGAGACATACTATGCATGTTGACTTCATGAATTGCTAATGTAATTACACTAAGTGGGGATGTTTTACATACATGAAAATCTGTAGAGAAATCATGGGGTAAATAGATGGAAAGTAGACCTGGGGTTTTACCTAGAGGGAAGTATCTGGGTGTTCCAGCATAGATCTTTCCAAGAGACACCAGTTTGAGACTCAGAGCGCTCATTCTGTCAGCTGGACTCCTGGCCACACTGTCACACAGCTCTGGAACAAATAGAAAAAGTAATTTCGGGTATTTGGAAAGGAAGCCCTTTATCTACTTCCCCAGAGTTAGATCATCTCATGGATACCATTTTTATGGTTTACAGAAACAGCTAGCATTCTGCAATTGCACTAACGTTAGTTAGCAACTTCCTTCAAACTGCACGCATAGACATAAAAATGGTATCCACGATGCCAAAATCCTGAATTGTCCCTTTAAGAAATAGTTCAGAATGCAATAGAAAGTTCCAAAAGACCAAAGCGTCAGAGAGAAACGACTGGGATGACATCAGGTGCTACCATGTGTATTTGTCTGTACACACCTTTCTCCATGACCTCCTGCCACAGAGAGTGCACCAGGATGGGGTCAGAGTGACCCGCACAGTGGATGATGGCCAGCTTGCATTCAGACAACCGGAAGTGATCTGCAAACTCCCCATACAGCTAGATTGGAGGACAAAGGATAGAGTATTAAAAAAAAAAACAGAGTCAAGGATAATGTTAGATATTCATGCACTGTTACCTTGGTGATGTCCATAAGCTCTGAATCCAGTTGTGACACAGCTCCCTGTACAGAGGGATGCTGGGAGTACTGTCTGCTCAGAGTATCCTGGATCTGGACCTGAATACAGACCACCTGGGAGGGATGAAACCATATCAGCTTGAGTTAAAAAATATATACATCTAAGCTGTATCAAAGGGTGAAAAATCTAAAAACCTAATAAATTTCAAGATTAGAGCTAGAATCTCCCCTCCCCGTACCTCCATCTTCTCCTCCAGTTGGTGCAGGAACTCCCCCTCAGCTCCCTGGGCAGAGATGCAGGAGGAGCTCTTGGCTGACAGGATGGCCCTGGAGATGTATTCCAGCCTCTGCTTCAGAGAGATCTCAGTACTGAACAAACAGAACCGACACATTTATACTCACATTTAACATTGCTCAGAATCAACAGGAATGAGGACATTTTCATGACTGTTGGAGAGGATAAAAATAAAAGCCATTTAGCCAACACTTATCCAAAGGACTTAAAAATCACGTGTCTACATGTTTATTTTTATGGGTGTTCCCAGAGGGAATCGATCCTTTGCCTTGTTAGCACCGTGCTCTACCAACTGAGCAACACAGGACCATTGTGTGCAGATGGCCCATCATGTATAAAGACTCATAGCCTGTTAGGCCTTTACCTGAGCATGTCCGCAGGACGTGAGCTGCCTTCCCAAAGCTGCGGCTCTTCTCATAATATCTCCACAGCAGGTCCATGTTCCGCACCTTACTCTGCTCCTGTTTGATCGTGTGCATCAGGTGTTCCTCCAGGTAAGGAGAGTTCACCTGGATAGACCACACAGAGTGCGAGGATAATATTAAAACCACCAGGCCACACAATGAAAGATCAGTTAATTGCAATACAAAAAATTCCAGAACTAGGCATCTCAGGCTGTGACTGCGGAACAATGCCAGAAGGTTCTTACCTCCAGAAGCTTGTCGGTGAGGTCAGCCTGTATAAGCCAGTTGTAGAGGGCTATGTGGAAGAGTTCATCCTGTGACCTCTGGGCCAGACCAATAATCTGCTCAAACTACCAGGGAGAAAGAACATCATGATCAGCTTATTCATGAATTGAGGCCAAAATCTTGGAACTAACACACATTCACATAAAAAAATAAGTAAACTAAATCTTGCAATTGCCATTGGGGGCAAGTCTCCTCCCAGCAGCACTCACGTGGGCGGTGGCATCCTCGTTGCTCAGCATGTTAGGGTCAGAGGTCATGACAGGGGTTCCTGGCTGCTTAGGGACGCTGGGAGACTGAGGTGCAGCTTTACTTTGGTTCACCAGCTCCTGCATGGTGTATGTGATACACTTATAACACGACAACCTACAGGAGGAGTGGAGGGGGTGGTCAGACGATGTCAGCACAAAAGGAGAAAATAAAGGGCCCGGACATCCCTTAGCAGATATCTATTACCACAGTATTTCATATTCAATGTGAACAGGTAGTAGGTCACCTCTCCTGGAAGGCCAGTGCTCCAGCCTGATCCTCCTCTGACTCTCCGTTCTTATAGAAGTGAGGTCCCAGCCTCTGAGGATCCTTCTTATCCGCTGCAGTCAGGCACAGCTCCAGCACTCTCTCATAGAAACGCACTGAGAGGGAGAGAAACATTGTTAGCATCCATCCACACAGTAAGCATTAAGAGTAATATTTGCAGGGTCCAATGTTGAAGGGACATTTCTAAGTTCCAAATTTATGTTCATCTCCAGCCCCACCCCACTGTCAACATATGTGAAAATGGCTTATTTCTGTGTTTGTGGGGGGAAAAAAGAAGATAAGCATTTCCAATGACAGTGTGCATCATGTGATTTTAACCAATGATGTGTAGGCATTGTCTACTAATTGGTTGATGATGTCATTGGAAACACTTATCTTCCTCTATCTTTTTGACTACAAAACCACCCATTTTCACATGTTTATGTTTGGGTGGTCCTGGAAATTATGACTATTTTCCTTCATCTTATTTTCTTACTGGTCCGGCCATATGGGACCAAAAATCATTTCTACTGGCCCGGACATGGTGTAGTTTCTAAATGCATTGGGGTCATGCAGGGTCTCTAGGTTGGCATGCTTTCTCTCTATATGCAGCCATTATTGGCTACATTTAGTTATTATGATATGTATAAAAAGCTGTGTAATATAATTTTGCAATGGAAGTCATTAGTCTATTCTTTAGAATTGCATTACTTTGTTTCTTTAGTGTAATTTCAAGATTTTTTTTTATTTTTATACATCTCATATTAGGACACCTGTGTTCCAAAAGAGATAGACCTAGCTATAGTAGGCTAGCTGAGACAAATGCTAGATGTCTTTTTACAGCTTTCATTTGCAGACTAGCAACAGTAGCATGTTCACTATTGAAGGTTTACGTCTGTAAATACCTTTCCTTAACTAAAATAAATAAGCTGAGCGAGTAGATTGATGGCATCAACTCATGTACGGCTCGAGAAGTTGTGACTCGTGGGAGCGTGGTGGTGCTTGAATGAACAGCCAATCATATTGCTCAAATAGAAATAGCATGACTTTTCCGCGTGTAGTCTTCAATAGTAGACTGCAACAGAGCAGGTAAATGTTGAACTGGATTGCAAAAATGCACTGAGAATTTACTGGCCTGGTCGGGCCAGTGACTGACGAGATCCACTGGCCCGACATGTTTTTACTGGCTCCGGGCCAGTATGATGGCAGCCTTACCCTGTCTGTACTGGGAGCAGACCAGTGGCAGGTCTGTGTGATGGCTGATCAGCTGGTAGAGCTGTAATGACTCTGTGTTCTCTCCTTATCTGTCCTAGTCTGGATCTGTCTGGAGCCCTGCCGCAACTCATTAGCCTGAGAGGGAGACATTCAGTTCTCAGGTACTGTTATACTGGGAGAAACGAGGGCAGTGGATGATACCAAAAAGTCTGCCCACAGACTAAAATCGGATGCAATGTCTGTTGTACATCATCCCTGTCATATAGAAAAAAAACAACCGGGTGTGAGTATGCTCTACCTTTGAGCAGATGCTGTCGTCACTGCTGTACAGTAGGGGGCAGATGTCTCTGAGGTGGGTGCTTATGGCATCTACAGAGGCAGAGTCTTTGATGTAGACGTTGATGAGGGCTGTGATCAGGGCTCCGGTCAGCTCCAGACCACGGATCACCACGTCCTTAAAACTCACCCCCTTCATCTGGTCCTGGAACTCCTAGAACGCAATGCACAGAGGGGTTATAAACAGGATACAAGAGAAACATCTTGACAAAATACTTGGACGATTAAACAATGGGATGAATCAGTCAGTGATTGACAGCACAATGTATTCCTGCACATCCTGAATATCCAGCGCTGGTTTCCCCGGGCACAGATTAAACCTGGTCCTAGATTAAAAATCAATCCCAATGGAGAATGGACTAGGGTTAATCATCTGTGTCCGGGGAACCAGTCCCCAGTGAGGTCATGGATCTAGAACTTACCTTGGGTAGTTCAGAGACAATGAGGCTGAACTGGTGGTCACACAGCAGCTTCCACAGGGCCAGGTGCACCAGCGATGCACCAACTGCTGGATACCCTGCAGGGAGATCTTCTCATAGACCTGAGCCTCGGCTGGGGACGGGGAGAGGATAGAAATAAGGATTAAACAGTCGGAGACCACAAAATAATTCAAGAACAGTGTGTTCTTAGTGTTATGATTATACTCAGACCCTGCTGTAATTCTAGTTGCTCCTTGATGTGGATGGCAGTTTACCTTTAACACCCACATATTACTTAATGTGGTACTTCCTCTGGAGTTCCTGCTGAATTTGCTGAGAACTGGCTCCATCAGCCCGCATGAAACCTAGCAGCCGCTGCTGCAGATTGGCTGGTGAGCTAAAACTGTAGAGCATAAGATGCCATTCAAACCGTATTTATTTCACCCAATGACCATAGAAGTGTAGCTATATTTCCCATAAAGTAGCCAGCCCAGGGCTTGGCCACGGGGAGAAGCAGGGCCCAAGGGTCTGTCTTACCTGGCTGTACCCAGAGACGAGGGGCTGAACTGGGAGTTCTTATCCAGGAAGTCCTTCAGACCACGGAGCTCCAGAAGAACTGACTCCAGATCAGATGAGCTGGCTGTGCTCTCCAATTGGGAGAGCGAGATTGACCATCATCATCAAATTAACTTGCAAAGGAAGACTAATTTGCTGTTTATGTAATACTCACAATACTGACAGCCTGATTTCCTTTAATGACGATCTTCTCAACAGCAAGACTCCCGTCCCAGATATTACTGTTAATCAATAATGATAAGTTAACTTAGTCAAGTGACTCAAGCCATGACATAAGTGACACATTAATGTTTCTGAGTCCAGTACAAAAGGTAAAGGGATAGTTCACCTAAATAAAATGTATAATATCAGTAACATGACTTGAATAGGATGTGCCACAAATGCTAATAAACCAAAGAATGGATTGGTGTCATACCTTGTCTAAAGACTGCTTACAGGGTATGGACACCAACATATCATTTTGTAATTTGGGTGAACTATCCCTTTAAACATGCCAGAAAATTGTATTTCCCCAGTATGGAGGTGAGACCCGAGTACCGTACGTTGTCCAGCTGAGGTGACTCACACCAGTATGGAGGTGAGACCCGAGTACCGTACTTTGTCCAGCTGAGGTGACTCACACCAGTATGCGTGTGAAGTAGACACTGATGCCGTTGTGCTTCCCTGAGAAGACCACCTCTGGCCCAGAGGACAAGCCAGCGATGGGGGCGGAGGGCATGGCTGGTACATAGGGCATAGACACACTCTGGGGCATCATACCTGAGATATTGTTGTCAATGGCAAAAAACACACACACACATTAAAACCACTCAAATGCTCCGAAGTAATTCACTCAATGTTGCCAATATTCAGTGGGTGAATGTGTCAGTGGAGGCTGCTGAGGGGAGGAATAATGCTTGGAATGGAGTCAATGGAATGGTATCAAACACAAAATAATTTGGTTTCCAAGTGGTTGATGCCATTCCATTGACTGTTTAGTACTGTTGACTGCAAGGCACTCGGCAATCATATGGAGGAAAATGAAGGTAGTGTACCTGGAGCCGGTGTAGCTAGGAAACTAGGGTTAGGAATGGGGCTGCTACCAACAGACATATGGGATCCTATAAGAACAACAGGTAGGGAGTCAGACAAGTGATGCAGACAGACAACTTCTCATTCAAATCTGTACAATTTACACAAGGGATTTCCACCACGACATTATTGCCATGTTACAACAAATGGGAATTCATATAATGCTAAAGTGCTAAAAGCAGAAATCCTTCCTCAGATGCCCCTCACCTGGTACAGGAGAGCCGAACAGCGCTCCAACGCTGCTAGGAGCAGAATGAGCCGAGGGGAACCTCATCTGAGCCTCTCCTCCATACCTAAAGAAGGCTCTGGTGGCCCACTGAGACACCTTTCTGTCGCAGGCAGCACTGGAACAGGACAGAATCAGAGCAGTGGCACACGCCTGCTCCTCCTGAGAGGATTAGATCAATAAACAAAGAAATAAAGACAGAGTGTGTGTAGGGGTACTTGCACTAACAAGACATTGAGTAATGAGATTCATACCCTGTGCAGTTTGAAGAAGCGTTCGACTTCTTCACTCTCTCCACCAGTACCGCACACCAGTAGGTGGCGCAGCTGGTCCACCGGCCGCAACTTGTGGAAGATGTGACTTCCCTGGAAGACCATGATTAAACAACAAGTTTATAGATTTTTGCCTTTGTTCACAAAATTACAGACAGGACTGAACAAGTTTCATCGACTGTGTGAATTTAGTGCCATTCACACGGTACAAACTAAGCTGTAAAATCTTGACTGTACCTTGGCAGAGATAAGGACAAACTTCTGTGGAGGGACATTGTGTTGCTTCACCACGACAGGAGTGTCAGTGAGAGGAACCTGGTCCTTATTCAGGGGGGGTACAGATTTTAGGTGCTTTCTCCTCCTCGATGGCACATAGCGCCCAGGAGTGGCCATCTACATTGGACATCACCTGAAATTAAAGACAATATGCTCTACAATACTTTTTTAAAGTCAAAATGCAAAAGGAATTTATCAAAATCATAGCATATGCGTTGCAAATAGGGTTCAGAGGTGGAAACTTTGTGGGAATATATGGGAATTAATAGAAATATATGCAAATTAATACAATTTAAAACGTCGATTTTTGCATTCGATATATTTACCATACGGAGACAGAAACAAACCTTTACCTTACGATAAGTAGACATAATTGCAAGTGATTAAATCCTTACAATAGAAATAAACAATTTAGTTATGAATTGAACTTTAATTAAATGAGTTGACTTCACATGGGATGATTTCACTGAACAAAAGAAAGGGAATATTGAATGATCCATCGCATCTCCCAAAAATGTTTTCAACATATATCTGTAAAATTATAGTCTAGAAAATAAAGCTTTGGTTGTCTTCTCTCTGGACCTCCTCAATGTCTACCTCTTGAACATCAGACTCTGAAGCCTCATCGTCACTTTCCAACCTTGTTGAGGGTGGCTCGTTGTCAGGCTCAAAAAGCCACAAATTTGCCCGGATGGCCACCAATTTTTCAACCCTTTTATTGGTCAGCCTGTTGTGTGCTTTGGTATGCGTGTTCCCAAACAAGCAGAGTCTGAACATCAGACAGGATGGCATCATCTCCCTCAATCCGTGCAATGGCTACTGCTATAGGTTTCAGGAGTTTCAGGCTGCTTACCACTCTCTCCCAAAATACATCATCCAGGGGGATCCTCTTGATGTGGCTGTCCATGTCGGCAGACTGTGGTATGGCCATTTCTTGGAGACTCCTTCCCCACCAGGAGACTGTCAAACATGATGACAACACCACACCAACGGGTGTTGCTGGGCAGCTTCAATGTGGTGCTCTTATTCTTCACTTTGCTTGGTGAGGTAGATTGCTGCTATAACTTGATGACCCTTCACATACCTAACCATTTCCTTGGCTCTCTTGTAGCGTGCATCCATTGTTTTCAGTGCCATGATGTGCTTGAGGAGCAGATTCAATGCATTAGCAGCACAGCTAATGGGTGTGATGTGAGGGTAGGACTCCTCCACTTTAGACCAAGCAGCCTTCATGTTCGCAGCATTGTCTGTCACCAGTGCAAATACTTTCTGTGTTCAAAGATCATTGATGACAGCCTTCAGCTCATCTGCAATGTAGAGACCTGGTATGTCTGTTGTCCCTTGTGTCTGTGCTCTTGTAGAATACTGGTTGAGGGGTGGAGATGTAGTTAATTATTCCTTGCCCACGAACATTCGACCACCCATCAGAGCTGATTGCAATACAGTCTGCTTTCTCTATGATTTGCTTGACCTTCACTTGAACTCTGCATCCAGCAAATGAGTAGATAAAGCATGTCTGGTAAGAGGGGTTATGCTGGGCGAAGAACATTCAGAAATCTCTTCCAATACACATTGCTTGTGAGCATCAGAGGTGAACCAGTTGCATACACAGCTCAAGTAAGACATTCATCAGCATATCTGACTACGTTCCTCCATTGAGTCAAAAAAAACTTCTGATTCCAGGAGGACCATGAGCTGTTGCTATCAATAAGGTGTCTGATTCATCATTTTCTATTCTTCTCGAATAGAAGTAGAGGGACTTTTGTCAGAGGTTGCTTTTTGTGAATGCTGAGGGAACTTTATGCACTTGGCCAGTTGATTCTGCATCTTTGTTGCATTCTTCACATATGATTTGCACAGTATTTGCAAATGTACACAGCTTTTCCTCCTACATTAGCTACAGTGAAATGTCTCCACACATCAGATAGTGCTCGTAGCACTTTCCTGTAATGATTAGGAAAAAAATACATACAATTCCATGTACAGATAAATAGTTAAGCAGTTAGATTAAACAACTCCTTTATAAGATAAATATTTTAAAATGAAACATGTATACTAACATTCCTCAGTTAGCAGACTCAAGCAAGCTAAAACCCACATGGTAGCAAAAACTAACAAGCAGAAATTGTTGATAAGTTAGACTTTGCTGTAGGCTACTATTTAACAAAAATCATGTCATATAAAATATATTCACCCCACCCAGTATTGTAATCAAAGCTTACCAGAAAGCATGTAGTCTTTGGCTCAGACAGTGTAGTAGTGTGGGCTCAATAGCATCTCATTAGTGTGCAAGATCTTGAGAATCAGCTGTACATGTGATGGAAGAATGCACTGTGCATGCAGAGGGTTGCAATTCCATTGAATTGGGGATAGTTTAACCAGAATATGCCATAAGACCTAGAATTGCCTTATGCGTATCCCACAAAAAAGGTTCACTGTTATAAGCTGACTTTTTTGATGAATTTAAGTAAAATTCCCTGGCTTAACTTCCCATGGAAATTTACTGGAAAGTTTACGAACCTTTGCAACCCTAATCGCAAAGTAAGCTCGGTTTTGACATGACATCCAAGTGTGTGTGGATCTGGTGTAATACTTCTTACTATGACCCTAACTGTCAGCTCCCACCTGTGCCTCCATCAGGGGTTTCTTAAAGGGGAAGGAGTCGTGGTTGATACACCACAGGATGTCACTGTCCTCAGCCTCAGAAGCTGCCATGAGGAGAACTCCTGTAGGGATCAACACGAGTAAACTTTTAAAAAAGGGTCAATCCGCTATTGAATCACTAACAAAGCAGCCACTCTGTCTCCGTTTGGTAAAATTCTGAGTGATGGGCTTGGCGAAATGTATAGACAGAGCTAAGGATAGAAGGACTGACTATCCATAATATTACAATTATAGTTTTACGCATGTTTTGAGGCTACACAGCGTTTGTTTGTTTAAAAACAGCAACAAAAAACTTATATATTTTGGGTTCTGGTGGGGTACAACAGTTGAACTAAGTTCATGGGGCATTTATACAGTGCATTCGGAAAGTATTCAGATCCCTTGACTTTATCCAGATTTTGTTACATTACAGCCTTATTCTAAAATTGATTAAAACAATACACCATAATGACAAAGCAAAAACAGGTTTAGACATTCTTGCAAACATATTAAAAAAAACAAGTACTCAAACCCTTTAAATCAAATCAAATTTATTTATATAACCCTTCTTACATCAGCTGATATCTCAAAGTGCTGTACAGAAACCCAGCCTAAAACCCCAAACAGCAAGCAATGCAAGTGTAGAAGCACGGTGGCTAGGAAAAACTCCCTAGAAAGGCCAAAACCTAGGAAGAAACCTAGAGAGGAACCAGGCTATGAGGGGTGGCCAGTCCTCTTCTGGCTGTGCCGGGTGGAGATTATAACAGAACATGGCCAAGATGTTCAAATGTTCATAAATGACCAGCATGGTCAAATAATAATAATCACAGTAGTTGTCGAGGGTGCAACAAGTCAGAACCTCAGGAGTAAATGTCAGTTAGCTTTTCATAGCCGATCATTGAGAGTATCTCTACAGCTCCTGCTGTCTCTAGAGAGTTGAAAACAGCAGGTCTGGGACAGGTAGCACGTCCGGTGAACAGGTCAGTGTTCCATAGCCGCAGGCAGAACAGTTGAAACTTTACTCAGTACTTTGTTGAAGCACCTTTGGCAGTGCTTACAGCCTTGAGTCTTCTTGGGTATGACGAAACAACCTTGGAACACCTGTATTTGAAGAGTTTCTCCCATTCTTCTCTGAGGATCCTCTCAAGCTCTGTCAGGTTGGATGGGGAGCATCGCTGCACAGCCATTTTCAGGTCACTCCAGAGATGTTCGATTGGATTCAAGTCTGGGCTCAGGCTGGGCCACTCAAGGACATTATGAGACTTGTCCAGAAGCCACGCCTGTATTGTCTTAGTTGTGTACTCCGGCTCATTATCCTGTTGGAAGGTGAACCGTCGCCCCAGTCTGAGGTACTAAGTGCTCTGGAGCAGGATTTCATCAAGGATCTCTCTGTTCATCTTTCCCTCGATCCTTACTAGTGTCCCAGTCCCTGCCGCTGAAAAACACTCCCACAGCATGATACTGCCACAACCATGCTAGGGATGGTGCCAGGTTTCCTCCAGACATAACGCTTGGCATTCAGGCCATAGAGTTCAATCTTGGTTTCATCAGACCAGAAAATCTTGTTTCTCATGGTCTGAGTCCTTTAGGTGCCTCTTGGCAAACTCCAAGCGGGCTGTCGTTCCTTTTACGGAGTGGCTTCCGTCTGGCCACTCTACCATAAAGGCCTGATTGGTGGAGTGCTGCAGAGATGGGAGAACCTTCCAGAAGCACAACCATTTCTACAGAGGGCTCTGTCAGAGGGATCGGGTTCTTGGTCACATCCATGGCCCTTCTCCCCCAATTTGGCCGGGCAGCCAGCTCAAGGAAGAGTAATGGTGGTTCCAAAAAGCTTCCACTTAAGAATGATGGCAGCCACCGTGTTCTTGGGGGACCTTCAATGGTGCAGACATTTTTTGGTACCCTTCCCCAGACCTGTGCTTTGACACAATCCTGTTGTTTCGGAGCTCTACGGACAATTCCTTCGACCTCATGGCTTGGTTTTTGCTCTGACATGCACTGTCAATTGTGGGATCTTGTGCCTTTACAAATCATGTCCAATCAATTGAACTTACCGCAAGTGGACTCCAATCAAGTTGTTGAAACATCTCAAGGATGATCAATGGAAACAGGATGCACCTGAGCTCAATTTTGAGTCTCATAGCTAAGGGTCTGAATACTTTTGTAAATGAGGTATGTTTTTATTTTAAATACATTGGAAAAAATAAAACCTGTTTTCATGGTTGTCATTATGGGGTATTTTGTGTAGATTTATGAGATACATTTTTTTTTATTTTTTAGAATAAGGCTGTAACGTAACAAAATGTGGAAAAGGTCAAGGGGTCTGAATACGTTCCGAATGCACTGTAGGTGGTATTTGTCAAATATCAAATGGGTATATTCTACATTTAAGTAAAAGAAATTGACATAGCAACTACAGATTGACCCTTTAACTAGGGCGATGCTCGAGAACCAATTATAAAAGGACAGCATTGGAGGCTCGTGAGAGGAGCTATAGGAGGATGGGCTCATTGTAAATGGGTGGAATGGAAGTAATAGAACAGATTGAAACGTGTGGTTTCCATAGGTCTGATACCATTCCATTTCAGCCATTACAATGAGCCCGTCCTCCTATAGCTCTTCCCACCAGCCTCCACTGCAGGATAGCATACAGACATCAGTGGCTTTACCTTTGATGTACAGAGCCTTGTGGACCTTAGCAGGTTTCTGCAGGGTGGAGGAGGCAGAGAAGCCTGGAGGCAGGCGGACATGGACCAGAGCTAGCAGACTAGGGCGTGCCCCTGGGTGCTTGGCATGCGGTGGGGCAAAGGGAGTAGTACTGAAGTAGAGACGCACTCCTAGAAGCACAGATAGAGAGCTACAGGTCTTCATAAGGTCTTTGTTTTCATTACAGGATAAGTGTCTACAATGTCAGTCCGTCTCCTTAACCGTGTGAGTGACAGCCAGCAGGTGGCAGTCGGAGGACTCAAATCTGTCTATCACAGAGATCTGTACGATGGGTTTAAACACAGAGCAATCAATGGTCCTATAGAGAGATATAAAATAAATAGATTTGACCTGTTCTTAAGCAGTGATAACATTTGACCAGGGTGTTTTTCCTAGCCACCGTGCTTCTACATCTGCATTGCTTGCTGTTTGGGGTTTTAGGCTGTTTTTCTGTATAGCACTTTCTGACATTAGCTGATATAAAAAGGGCTTGAAATAGATTTTATTGATTGACCATTCACTAGCCCTCCGGATATTATCCAGAGGTGAGGAGTAGCAGACCGACCTGGCAATGTTTCCTGCTGCAGCTACGATGGAGCTCTGTGACATGGCCGCCACACGGCTCAGACCCTGCCCATCTGCACCCAGGTCATACACCTGGAACACGCAGCAGCTTTAAACTCAACGTCCTATTCAGAAGAACCTTTTCAAATGTCTGACAAAGTTCTAACCAAAGTCATTCTGCAAATACTTACACATATGGATATTTACTACAGTGCTACCATTCAAATTGTTAAACTCTTACGGGTTATATACCTGTAGAACCCCCTTCTCTGAGCGGGTGAAGAGAGTGTTACGGGAGTTGTCAATGGCAATCTGCACTACCGGGTCTGTGGAGCACAAAGATAGAAATGTGATGTGAAATTTAATTTAAGAACTAGAGCATAACACAAGAACATTCCAACTCCACAAGGAGCCTGAAAACTATCCTTACCATCCTCAGAGAAGGAGAACTGGAGCAGAGAGGGGACGAGGAAGGACAGGCTGCTTTTGGAGTGGTTAATCTTCCTGCAGCGTTGGCTGAACCAGCCTGCCTCGGCCTGGTAGGCTACCTCATATAGGCAGCCATCTTTCCCTGCCAGGAAGATGCGTCCCAGATCAGTGGAGGTGATGGCCAGGTGGTAGGTGTTGTCTGTGGGGATGGAGTACAGCGGGTTTGGGAGCAACTGTATCCCTCCAGACATGCTGTCATTCAACACAGAGAGGGAGAGGAAAGAGATTAGATGATACATTTCTGAAGTAGCCCACGGTGGGTCAATACTAATACCAACAACACAACCATGTCAATATAAACCAAATCAACCAATTTCATAACTGTTGCTGAATTGATGACACCAGGAGTATTGTATTGTGTCTAGCGTGTGTGGTTCAGGTATAAGGGTCATCATTACTTACCTGCCTGAGCTTTAGGGAAGCTGAGCCCCAGGATCACCACATCCACAGGAGTGGCTAAGACCAACAGGAAGTGGATGTGTGGCTGGAAAATCCCTGCAGGAAAATGTGTATCCTGTGGGTTAGGTTAAGCCAAACACCTACAAAGCTGTTGTGACTTTGAATACAGGAAACACAGCTCAGGTAAGAGTTATGCAATTTGACCTGCTTTAGGTTTGACCAGCCCCATGGACAGGATGGTTTCACTGAGCCCGTCTAAATATGCAACATCCCCCCTGTAGCACAGACAAGAGACAGAGAAAATGGGTCCATGTTTTCTGCTACTGCATAAAGTGACTTTATTTAGGAGTGCTTGGTACTCACCCATCCTCATAATTCCACATGAAGATATCGTTGTCAATGGTGAGCCACGCCCGACAAATTTCAGGAAAAACTCCCATCATACAATTGCACTGCATATCTGTTAGGGGGAGGTTAAGGCCTAGGCAACTTGTCTAAAGTGGTAGTTAGTTTTACGTAGACAGTTCATATAACCCTGCACCGGCCCTTCTGAGTTCAACTGGTGAGACCTAGGGAGAATCTCAATTGCATACTCATCGCACCCTTGCCCCATTCTCAAAACCAATTGGAGAAGTTCAGAGGAGAGGAACCTCTGGCTTTCTAGTCCAATGGGTTTTGAGAAGGAGACGAGGAGAGAAGACACAAGGAGTATGCAATTGAGATCTTTCCCTAGACACAGCTCCCTCTGTGTATTCTCTGAAAAGGACACGGCTGAATTGCTCCACCAGCTCAGGTGGTAGGGGAACCCTGCGGACTGCACTGAGCTCAGGGAGGTTTGGCACACTGAGCAGCCCAGGTTCCTGAAGAGGGTAGTCCATGTCTGACCCCCCAGACAAAGATGGCATGTCTGTAACAGAGGGGGAGAGAAATAATAATTAAAAAATTTAAAAAATCACCTTAGCACAATTTGGGAAGTGATGTAAGCGCCGAAACGTGGCTGTAATCTCCCTAGACACAGTAAGAAGGCTACAGCCAAGTATCATGGCTAGAATGACCTGTGAGATAAATCGAATTGACAAACTTGAACAACATACAAACTTGCACCATTGATCACTTGACCTACTGTGACAGGGGACATTAAGAAGCTCTGAGATGTCCGGGAAGCAGCGGTCTTCTTGAAGGTGTCGGTCTATGATCCGACCAGAACTCTCCAGCGCTTCGGCAAGGGCAGCAGCAGGCCTGCTGGGTCCTAAGGCGGGCGGCATCTGACCCTCAGCGACTGATGTGATTCACCTGAGAAGATGGAAAGAATATTTAAAATCAAATTTGTCACATGCGCCGAATACAACAGGTGTAGCAGTGAAATGCCTACTTACAAGCCCTTAACCAACAATGCAGTTAAGAATTTATTTATTTTTTTAAATAGAAAGAACAAATAATTAAAGAGCAGCAGTAAATTGTAATTGTGGGGCTATATACAGGGGGTACAGGTACAGAGTCAATGTGTGGGGGCACCGGTGTCAAGGTAATATGAACATATAGGTAGAGTGATTCAAGTGAATATGCATCGACAATAACAGAGTAGCAGCAGCAGCAGGGGGGGGGGGGCAATGCAAATAATCTGGGTAGCCATTTGATTAATTGTTCAGGAGTCTTATAGCTTGGGGGTAGAAGCTGTTTAGAAGCCTCTAGGACCTAGACTTGGCGCTCCGGTACCGCTTCCTGTGTGGTAGCAGATAGAACAGTCTATGACTTGGGTGACTGGAGTCTGACAATTTTTAGAGTCTTCCTCTGACACCGCCTGATAGAGGTCCTGTATTGGGCCGTATGCACAACTTCCTGTAGTGCCTTGCGGCCGGAGGCCGAGCAGTTGCCATACCAGGCAGTGATGCAACCCGTCAGGATGCTCTCGATGGTGCAGCTGTAGAACCTTGAGGATCTAAGGACCCATGCCAAATCTTTTCAGTCTCCTGAGGGGGGGGGGAATAGATTTTGTCGTGCCCTCTTCACGACTGTCTTGGTGTGCTTGGACCATGTTAGTTTGTTGGTGATGTGGACGACAAGGAACTTGAAGCTCTCAACCTGCTCCACTACAGCCCCGCCGATGAGAAAGGGGGCGTGCTCGGTCCTCCTTTTCCAGTAGTCCACAATCATCTTTGTTTTGATCACGTTGAGGTTAGAGGTTGTTATCCTGGTACCACACAGTCAGGTCTCTGACCGTCTCCCAATAGGCTGTCTCTTTATTGTCGGTGATCAGGTCCACTGTTGTCACCGGAAAACTTAATGGTGTTGGAGTCATGCCTGGCCGTGCAGTCATGAGTGAACAGGGAGTACAGGAGGGGACTGAGCACGCACCCCTGTTGAGGATCAGCGTGGCGGATGTTGTTACCTACCCTTACCACCTGGGGGTTGCCCGTCAGGAAGTCCAGGATCCAGTTGCAGAGGGAGGCGTTTAGTCCCAGGGTCCTTAGCTTAGTGATTAGATTTGAGGGCACTACGTGGTTGAACGCTGAGCTGTAGTCAATGAATAACATTCTCACAGGTGTTCCTTTTGTCAGGTGTGAAAGGGCAGTGTGGAGAGCAAT
The DNA here is from genome assembly GCF_002910315.2 of Salvelinus sp. IW2-2015. Taxonomy (NCBI): domain Eukaryota; kingdom Metazoa; phylum Chordata; class Actinopteri; order Salmoniformes; family Salmonidae; genus Salvelinus; species Salvelinus sp. IW2-2015. Next base: position 57,419,485 of record NC_036860.1, read on the forward strand.
AGAGATTGCATCATCTGTGGATCTGTTGGTGCGTGCGGTACGCAAATTGGAGTGGCTCTAGGGTTTCTGGGATAATGGTGTTGATGTGAGCCATGACTAGCCTTTCAAAGCACTTCATGGCTACAGATGTGAGTGCTACGGGTAGGTAACAGTCATTTAGGCAGGTAACCTTAGTGTTTAGGCACAGGGACTATGTTGGTATTACAGACTCAGACAGGGAGAGGTTGAAAATGTCAGTGAAGACACTTGCCAGTTGATCAGCGAAAGCTCAGAGTACACATCCTGGTAATCTGTCTGGCCCTGCGGCCTTGTGAATGTTGACCTGTTTAAAGGTCTTACTCACGTCGGCTGTGGCGAGCTTGATCAGTCTTCCGGAACAGCTGGTGCTCTCCTGCATGTTTCAGTGTTACTTGCCTCGAGGCTCGCGTCAGTGGGCAGCTCTTGGCTGTGCTTCCCTTTGTAGTCTAATAGTTTGCAAGCCCTGCCACATCTGACGAGCGTCGGAGCCGGTGTAGTACGATTCGACCGTAGTCCTGTATTGATGCTTTGCTGGTTCGGAGGGCATAGCGGGATTTCTTATAAGCTTCCGGGTTAGAGCTCCTTGAAAGCGCAGCGCTACCCTTTAACTCAGTGCAAATGTTGCCTGGAATCCATGGCTTCTGGTTGGGGTATGTACATACAGTCACTGTGTGGACGACGTCGTCGATGCACTTATTGATGAAGCCAGTGACTGATGTGGTGTACTTCAATGTCACCAGAAGAATCCCAGAACATATTCCAGTCTGTGTTAGCAAAACAGTCCTGTAGTTTAGCATCTGCTTCATCTAACCACTTTTTTAGACCGAGTCACTGATGCTTCCTGCTTTAATTTTTGATTGTAATCAGGAGGAGAGAATTATGGTCAGATTTGCCAAATGGAGGGCGAGGGAGAGCTTTGTACGGGTCTCTTTATGTGGAGGTAAGGTGGCCTAGTTTCTTTCCCCTCTATCAGCATGTTAAATGTGCAACCAATTAGGTAACTGATTTAAGTTTCCCTGCATTAAAGTCCATGGCCACTTGGAGCGCCGCCTCTGGATGAGTGTTTTCTTGTTTGCTTATGGCGGCATACAGCTCATTGAGCGCAATTTTGATGTGGTGTATGTAGACAGCTACAAAAAAATACAGATGAAAACTAGGTAGATAGTGTGGTCTACAGCTTATCATGAGACACTCTACCTCAGGCGAGCAGAACCTCGAGACTTCCTTAGATATCGTGCACCAGCTATTGTTTACAAATATGCATAGGCCCTTGCCCCGTGTCTTACCAGAGGCTGCTGTTCCATCCTGCCGATAGAGTGCATAACCCGCCAGCTGTATGTTATTAATGTAGTCGTTCAGCCACAACTCTGTGAAACATTAGATATTACAGTTAATGTCGTGTTGGTAGGATATAATTGTTTTCAGTTCATCTCATTTATTTTCCAGTGATTGAACGTTAGCCAACAGTACTGATGGCAAAGGCAGATTAGCCACTCGTCACCTGATCCTCACAAGGAACCCCAATCTCTTTCTCCAGCGAATGACGGGGATGAGGGCCTGTTCAGGTGTTTGGAGTATATCCTTCCCGTCCGACTGAAAGAAAAATTCTTCATTTTCAACCTCTCCCTGACAGAGTACGTAATACCCACATGTTTCAAGCAGACCACCATAGTCCCTGTGCCCAAGGAAGCAAAGGTAACCAGCCTAAATGATTACCGCCCCGTGGCACTCACGTCGGTAGCCATGAAGTGCTTTAAAAGGCTGGTCATGGCACACATCAACAGCATCCTCCCAGACACCCAAGACCCACTCCAATTTGCATACCGCCCCAACAGATGACGCAATCTCAATCGCACTCCACTCTGCCCTTTCTCACCTGTACAAAAGGAACACCTATGTGAGAAAGCTGTTCATTGACTACAGCTTAGCATTCAACACCATAGTGCCCACGAAGCTCATCACTAAGCTAAGGACACCGGGACTAAACACCTCCCTCTGCAACTGGATCTTGGACTTCCTGACGGGCCGCACCCAGGTGGTAGGAGTAGGCAATAACACATCTGCCACGTTGATCCGTAACACTGGGGCCCCTCAGGGGTGTCTACTTAGTCCCCTCCTGTATTCCTGTTCACCTCTCATCTTTGAAGCTGGTAACTTCCCTCCCTCACTAGCTTTAAGCACCAGCTGTCAGAGCAGCTCACAGATCACTGCACCTGTACATAGCTAATCTGTAAATAGCCCATCCAATCTACCTCATCCCCATACTTTATCTTGCTCCTTTGCACCCCAGTATCTCAACTTGCACATTCATCCTCTGCACAGCCTATCATTCCAGTGTTTAATTGCTATATTGTAATTACTTTGCCACCATGGCCTATTTATTACCTTACCTCTCTTATCCTACCTCATTTGCACATGCTGTATAAAGATTTTCCTACTGTATTATTGATTGTATGTTTGTTTATTCCATGTGTAACTCTGTGTTGTTGTATGTGTCGAACTGCTTTGCTTTATCTTGGCCAGGTCGCAGTTGCAAATGAACTTGTTCTCAACTAGCCTACCTGGTTAAATAAAGGTGAAATAAAATACATAAAATTCACCCACGACTGCGTGGCCAAACACGACTCCAACACCATCATTAAGTTTGCTTATGACACAACAGTGGTAGGCCTGATCACCGACAACAAACAGACGGCCTATCGGGAGGTGGTCAGAGAACTGGCCTTGTGGTGCCAGGACAACAACCTCTCCCATAATGTTAGCAAGACTAAGGAGCTGATCTTGGACTTCAGGAAAAGGCAGGCCGAACAGGCCCCCATTAACATTGACAGAGCTGTAGTGGAGCAGGTAGAGTTTCCCCCTCAAGAGACTGAAAAGATTTGGCATGGGGCCCCAGATCCTCAAAAGTTCCTACAGCTGCACCATTGAGAGCATCATGACCAGTTGAGTCACCAGCTGGTACGGCTGTTTTCTCTGCTACCGCACGGCCAGCAGTACCAGAGCGCCAAGTCTAGGACCAAAAGGCTCCTCAACAGCTTCTACCCCCAATCATAAGACTGCTGAACAAGTCTACCCCCCCCCCCTCCCTTTTGTACACTGCTGCTACTCGCTGTTTGTTTGTTACCAATGCATAGTCACTTTGCCCCCACCTACATGTACAGATTACCTCAACTAGCCTATACCCCCGCACACTGACTCGGTACTGGTGCCCCCTGTGTATAGCCTCGTTATTGTGTTACTTTTTATTTTTCTTGAACTACACTGTTGGTTAATTTAATGGCTTGTAAGTAAGCCTTTCACGGTGAAAGTGTTGTATTCGGCGAATGTGACAAATAAAGTTCGATTTGATTGGCTAGGCTGATTCCATGGCAAACACATAGACAGTGGCCAGCTAGCTAGACCCAGTTATCTAGGGTTGTTTACTCAACTTTGAAGATATCCATATTACAAGGACAAACTAGGGTTGGTCCAAACCCGTCTCTACGGACTGTCTGCAGTGATTCAGTAACGTTAGTTAACACCACTTTTCTGTTTATCAAAATACGTCGGTTGGAAGTGATACAAGTTCGTGTGGTGGCTAACTTGTGAAAACAATGGACCAGTTAACCTACTAGCTAGCTACCGAACGACAAGACACTAGCACCTGTTGGTACGCTAGCTAAAAACACGGGTCAATTGCTGTATATGTTAACTAGCTTGGTAACTAATGAGATTTATTGAATAACGTTCCCTACTATTGATACTCGCAACAAAATGTAATCTTACCTTACAGAAATCAAAACATGATCCCGTAGTCTTCAGTGTAAACAAACGTTGCTGCTAGCCTCATGCAACTTTTGAACAGAGCTAGGGGTGAAAGGTTATGAAATACCTCCGGTGTACTTTCAATCGAGTAAGTAATGGTGTCTTTTTGTAGGCACAAAATCCGCCATGATTCGTTGGACAAAGCCTATGGGGGAATGAATTGCATTTTTTGTAGGGTTTTTAGAAACATAAATAAAAACAGGCTTATGAGATCTTATACGTTTTGTTCTATAATATAATATTCATCTGGTAACGTCACTTGTGATTTCAAAATAAATAATGTAATCAAAAAAGCACAAAGGCTAAATCATTGGGGCGCCCGAGGGGCGCAGCAGTCACTGCATTTCAATGCAAGACGCTATTTAACTAGGCAAGTCAGTTAAGAACAAATTCTTATTTACAATGACGGCCTTACCGGGGAACAGTGGGTTAACTGCCTTGTTCAGCGGCAGATTTTTACCTTGTCAGCCCAGGATTCAATCCAGCAACCTTTCGGTTACTGTAACACTCTAACCACTAGGCTACCTGCCGCATCACATCCGACTGTGATTATGAGGCCCATAGGGCGGCACACATTGTAAATAAGAATTTGTTCTTAACTTACTGGTTACATTTAAATATATATATATATACAAAAATTCATACAGTTAATGTTAACTGACTGATATTATCTCAAAGAACACAACGTATAAATGATCCTAAACCTGTGTTAAGCCTAGCCTGTCAGACCTTATTTTCGGCGTTTCTCCCAAAACCCTATTATTTTCCTATACCTCAGTGTTCTTTCCCCATTCATTTCCCCCCATAGAAATGGGTGAACGAAGCAAAGGTAACTTTTTATTACTATAAACTGGCGAGCTGTCTACCCGTTAGAGGCGAATTTCCACCACGCTCTTTAACCGATGTTTTAAAAATCTTCCAAATCTTTCTTTCCGCAGACGAACACGACTCCGAATTTTGTTTTAGTTTTCAATCGCATCACTGACACTGTAATGTACATTTCTGTCCACTAAGTGGCGACAGAGTCTTAGCTATACTTTTGGACATGGTAAATAATGTGCAGCTAGAGTGAAAGAGGCGAAGCGAGAGCAAAGATTTTTAACGAACACAAGATAGACCACAGCCTGTCGTTTCCAATTGGAGCAAAATAATCATAGTGGGCAGAACAAGCAAGGAAGTGGGCAGAGCCAACCACAAGCTAGCGATATCCTATTGGCGCATTCAATATTTCCGTTAGGGAACGCCTGCTATGTGACGTGTACGTGTTCAATAACGCAATTCACCCTTGCACACATTTTAAACAATGTGATTTTTTGGAAACTTTGGTATAAACGTAGTCCACTCTGTACGTACAGATTCTAATTTTGTGAACAAAAAATTGTAGTAAGGTCAAATGTTTCATTGATGAGAAAATAACAGAATGTCGGCCAAAATCCATCTCACTCAACTTCTCCCTCTCATTTTATTTGGTGGTGAGTGGAAATGCCAACCAGGTGCTTCTTATTTATACATCCGGTGAAACATCTGGCTCATTGTTCTGTGGCAAGAGGGTCTACTCCCGTCAACATCTGTCCACGTGGGAATACAGCAATAAGCAGACCGCCTTCCCACCTTTGGGACGACTGCCATTGTTAAGGCGGAGACTATCTCATCATTATATACAGTATCTCTGGTGCAGCTCATATGCCAAATGTTAGAAAGCCTCTCCTTTCCTGGTACTGAGTTAGTCCCAGGACCTTGTTTAAGCCTGAAACCAAATGGGCAGCTAGCCATATTGGCCTTTAGCATCTGACAGATGCAGCATAAACCGTTTATTTACGGAACAGTGGGGCTAGAGCCATATATTTACATTTTTCGGAATATTTTTTCCCGTGTGGATCCTTCATCAAGTTCATACAGTACATGGTTTTTATCTTAATCCAGTTCATGACAGAAACTGGCAGTGGCATACAGAAACAAGATACCAGAGGGATTCATCCCTGCATTTTGCAAGGCCCTCTCTGAAACGGAGTTGATGAGTCATGGATTTACAAATTTTCTGAGTTGCAGACACCTAGGTAATCAAACATGGTGCACAACTAAACCACCACATTCAACCTAAGACAAAATTGACCATATTGCAATTCTACTACTAGGGATTCAAAATACTGTCGCCTTTTACCATCATCTTGGACCTTCCACGTATTACATCTAAAAATAAAACAAAAATTACAAGTTGACAGGAGATACTGCATGGTGGCGCACCATCCCCATGAAAAAATAAAGTCAATTGCAAACGAGACAAGTAACAAAGAGAAGTAAAAAATATTTATTGCAATATTTGCTCCGCCAGAAGTGCTGGGGATCCCTTTTCTCTCTCGGGTGACCTTTGACCTAATACATCAAATTCTACATTTACAAAAAACTCCCCTGCATGTAGGCCACAGATACTGCACGCTTCGCTTTCAACAGAATAAATTATATCCAAGAGACTCCATTGTACAGCATGGGTAAACAAATAAAGGGAATAAAACATAAAAGAAAAGGTAAAGGTTTTAAAAGTAGCTTCCCTGGAAACTGAGCTAAGCTAAAGAAATCCAACCGGTGCTAGGTTAAACTCCAAGAACACTTTATTTAGAACATTAACAGACTAATTTCCAACATTCACTTTGTTTATTAATTTTTTTAAACAGAATTTGTCAGAGATAAACATTGTTTTTTTTGTGTGTTAAACTTTGATACAGTGGGAAAATCAAACAACCGAGTTGCTGTACAACAGCGAAGGAGCTTCCACGCAATGTTATCCAAACATTTCCTTCTTGTGTTTTTTCTGTTTAACTTAAACATATCCTGGATCCAGATTAAAATGTTCATCACAGACCAAAAGTTCACAATACCTGCTCTCCTCTCTCTCTGCTATCTCGTGCTTACATTTATGTTTTGCATGTCTGTAGTATATTTGTCTTTTCTGTATTAGAAAAACGTTGTATCCTCATAGTAGAGTTTGGCTGCAAAGAGTTTGTCTGAGAATAACCGTATAGTCGATTAGGAAGTTCCCTCCTTCGCTGAGTACAGTGACCGTAAAGTCTGCACCACTCTGTTCGTCAGCTTGTGTGCACTCGTCAAGGCGATTTTCTTGTAAATAATGTCAGACTCCTTGATAGTGTCCACCCAAGGCACCGTTTTGCGTCCGTCACGTTTCTTAGCCTCGCCCCAGACTCCAGAGTAGGAGCCAGCCATCCATTGCACTCTGTAGCCCGTGTTGGTCTTCTGGATGATGCGGGCGATCTGCGGCCGGTCCTTGTACTTGGGGCAGCAGAGGGCGATGACGTCCCTGGCGGCCAATGTCTCATTCATGTGACCTGAAGCCTCTGCAGAGTCGCCGTGCTTCCTCGACCGCCGCGATGACTGGGGAGAGAAACAGCAGCGTTACACCTCACATAGCATTCCTTTACTACAACATCCAACTAACTGGAGAGAGCACATAGGTTTAAGAAGCCAACATGGCAGTTATCAGTCTTCTAATAAATCCTTAACAGGGACAATAACAGCTGTATGACAGTGCAATAACAGGCTGCTTAGGGCTCACCACTGGGGTTTTCTCATCTCCGTCGCTCTCGTCGTCGTCCGTCTCTATAGGAGCCTGGTGGTGGTTCTTGTGGTCCTGGTGGTGGTTCTTGTGGTCCTGGTGGCTGGGCCCTCCCAGCAATGAAGTGATGGCTTTGTTTCTGGCGTTAGCGCTGGCTGACGCCTCACCTTCCTCATCCTCCTCATCAGGGTCCAAATGCTCCATCAGTAACTTGAACTGAGAGAGACCAGAATGTTAACCAGTCTGCTGTGCTCAGACATGGCTAGTTTAATTTACTGCACACCTTTAACAAAGTACAAAAAGGAACTCCATCTGGTTCAACTCTGTTTAAATTCAGTAAATTCAATAAGTAAATTGGAATTCCAATCCCTATTTTCCTTAACTCCATTACAGGACCCTAAACTAAACGACTCAAGACTTTAAAAAAAGGAAATGCGGTCAGAGTGAGCTCTTACATCTAGGTACTGTTTGACGATCCTCCTCTTGATGTCGTAGGTGAGTTCTACGTTGGCCAGGTCAGAGGTCAAGAAGTCCAGTGTCTGGTGAGGGCTGAAGTGCACGTGACCCTTCCTGTTCACCGCCTTCTCATATACCTTGGCCGATTCCGTCGGAGAGTACTTTTGGATTTTACTACAGTGGGCAGAGGAAGAAGTTGAGTTTAGGTTAATTCCTCATTACATTTACATTTTTACATTTTAGTCATTTAGCAGACGCTCTTATCCAGAGCGACTTACAGTAGAGTGCATACATTTTATTACATTTTTTACATACTGAGACAAGGATATCCCTACCGGCCAAGAGCAGACGCTCTTATCCAGAGCGACTTACAGTAGAGTGCATACATTTTATTACATTTTTTACATACTGAGACAAGGATATCCCTACCGGCCAAACCCTCCCTACCGGCCAAACCCTCCCTAACCCGGACGACGCTATGTCAATTGTGCGTCACCCCACGGATCTCCCGGTTGCGGCCGGCTGCGACAGAGCCTGGGCGCGAACCCAGCCCAGCCTGGGCGTGAACCCAGAGACTCTGGTGGCGCAGCTAGCACTGCGATGCAGTGCCCTAGACCACTGCGCCACCCGGGAGATATTAAAGTGGCATTAAAGTGGCAATATGTAACCTTTTGGGCAACCTGACCAAATTTACATAGAAATGTCAGTTATAGATCGATCATTCTAATTGAAAGCAAGTAAAGAGGCTGTAGACCTGCTCTGTGCTCGCTATTTTTATGCTTCCCGTTCTCAAGTTTTGTTTTTGCGTCTTTTACTTTCGATATTGTACATTAGCTTCAAAAAGATGAAACAACAATATTTTTGGTTATGGAAAAGTTATTTCAGAGCGGTTTAGATGGTACAATGATTCTCTACACTATACTAGCTTATTTTGTCACAAACTGAAATTAGGCAAACTAAACTCAGCAAAAAAAGAAACGTCCCTTTTTCAGGACCCTGTCTTTCAAAGATAATACGTAAAAATGTAAATAACTTCACAGATCTTCATTGTAAAGGGTTTAAACGCTGTTTCCCATGCTTGTTCAATGAACCATAAACAATTAATGAACATGCACCTGTGGAACGGTCGTTAAGACACTAACAGCTTACAGACGGTAGGCAATTAAGGTCACAGTTATGAAAACTTAGGACACTAAAGAGGCCTTTCTACTGACTCTGAAAAACACCAAAAGAAAGATGCCCAGGGTCCTTGCTCATCTGAGTGAACGTGCCTTAGGCATGCTGTAAAGGGGGCATGATGACTGCAGATGTGGCCAGGGCAAGAAATTGCAATATCCGTACTGTGACACGCCTAAGACAGCGCTACAGGGAAACAGGACTATTTTCACGTTCGGATGAAAAGCGTGCCCAGAGTAAACTGCCTGCTACTCAGGCCAGGAAAGCTAATATATGCATATTATTAGTAGATTTGTATAGAAAACACTCTGAAGTTTCTAAAACTGTTTGAATGATGTCTGTGAGTATAACAGAACTCATATGGCAGGCAAAAACCTGAGAAAAATCCAACCAGGAAGTGGGAAATCTGAGGTTTGCAGTTTTTCAACTCATTGCCTTTCCAAGATACAGTGTAAATGGGGTCATATTGCACTTCCTAAGGCTTCCACTAGATGTGAACAGTCGTTAGAACCTTGTTTCAGACTTCTACTGTAAAGGGGGAGTGAAAAAGAGCTGTTTGACTAAGGGGTCTGGCAGAAGGCCATGAGCTAAATCATGCGCGCGACCGTGAGAGCGAGCTCTGTTCCTTTACATTTCTAAAGACAAAGGAATTGTCCGGTTGAAACATTATTGAAGATTTATGATAAAAACATCCTAAAGATTAATTCTATACATCGTTTGACATGTTTCTACAAACTGTAATATAACTTTTTGGACTTTTCGTCTGAACATTCGCCTGGACTTGCCCGCGCCTCTTGAATTTGGATTTGTGAACTAAATGCGCGGACAAAAAGGCGGTATTTGGACATAAATGATGGACATTATCGAACAAAACAAACATTTATTGTGGAACTGGGATTCCTGGGAATGCATTCTGATGAAGATCATCAAAGGTAAGTGAATATTTATAACGCTATTTCTGACTTTTACTGACTCCACAACATGGCAGGTATCTGTATGGCTTGTTTTTGTGTCTGAGCACTGTACTCAAGATTATTGCATGGTGTGCTTTTTCCGTAAAGCTTTTTTGAAATCTGACACAGCGGTTACATTAAGGAGAAGTATATCTTTAATTCTGTGCATAACACTTGTATCTTTAATCAAAGTTTATGATGAGTATTTCTGTAAATTGATGTGGCTCTGCAAATTCGCAGGATATTTTCGAGGCACAACATTACTGAACATAACGCGCGATTTCTGGATATAAATATGAACTTTATCGAACAAAACATACATGTATTTTGTAACATGAAGTCCTATGAGTGCCARCTGATGAAGATCATCAAAGGTTAGTGATTCATTTTATCTCTATTTCTGCTTTTTGTGACTCCTCTCTTTGGCTGGAAAATGGCTGTATGTTTTTTTGTGACTCTGACCTAACATAATCATATGGTGTGCTTTCGCTGTAAAGCCTTTTTGAAATCAGACACGATGGGTAGATTAACTTCTTGACGCTTAATTTTTTTTTTTTTTTTATAACGTTCCCAACGTAAACAGACTATTTCTCAGGCCCAGATCGTAGAATATGCATATAATTTACAGATTAGGATAGAAAACACTCCAAAGTTTCCAAAACGGTCAAAATATTGTCTGTGAGTATAACAAAACTGATTCTGCAGGCAAAAACCTGAGGAAATCCAACCCGGAAGTGCCTTAAAAAAAATCCCTGTTCTGTTGCCTGCCCCTCCATTTAAAGGCGTATCAACCAGATTCCTTTTCCAATGGCTTCCTCAGGCTGTGACCAGGCTTTAGACATAGTTTCAGGCTTTTATTTTGAAAAATTAGCGAGATTTTTCAAAACAAGTCAGGTGTCCTTTGATTAGTTCCTGCGCGCGAGAGGGGTAGCTCGACATTTTCTTTCTCTCTTTTATTGAGTAGGTTATCGTCCGGTTGAAATATTATCGATTATGTATGTTAAAAACAACCTGAGGATTGATTATTTAAAAAAAAATTGACATGTTTCTACGAACATTACGGATACTTTTTGGAATTGGTCTGCCTTTCAGGAATGGAACGAGGCTGTGGTTTTCAGAACATAACGCGCAACCCAAATGGCGTTTTTTTGTTTGTTATAAAACTAATATTTATCGAACGAAAATAACATTTATTGTGTAACTGGGAGTCTCGTGAGTACAAACATCCGAAGATTATCAAAGGTAAGCAATTAATTTGATTGCTTTTCTGACTTTCGTGACCAAGCTAATTTAAGGCTAACTGTTCTAGCATTGACTGATACACTCACAAACGCTTGGATTGCTTTCGCTGTAAAGCATATTTTCAAAATCTGACACGATAGGTGGATTAACAACAACCTAAGCTGTGTTTTGGTATATTTCACTTGTGATTCCATGATTATAAATATTTTTAGGATTATTTTTTGAATTTGGCGCTCTGCAATTCAGTGGTTGTTTAGGAAATTGATCCCGGTAACGGGATCCGTAGTGCCAAGAAGTTTTTAAGCTTTAATTTGGTGTATTGCACTTGTTAATGTATTAAAGTTAAATATTTAAAAAATATATTTTTGAATTTCGCGCTCTGCCTTTTCAGCGGATGTTGTCGAGGGGTTACCCTAGCCTTGCAGCTGGTGGCTACACCAATTACTGACTGTTACTTTTGATTTTGACCCCCCCTTTGTTCAGGGACACATTATTCAATTTCTGTTAGTCACATGTCTGTGGTACTTGTTCAGTTTGCCTCAGTTGTTGAAACTTATGTTCATACAAATATTTACACATGTTAAGTTTGCTAAAAATAAACACAGCTGACGTTTCTTTTTTTGATGAGTTCATTAGAGTTTTAGCAACCAGGAAATGGCGGAGCGATTTCTGCATAGTGCAACTAACTGAGAAATTGTCATGGCAACATAAAAAGACAAGACATATCAGTATATTGTGATCTTCCTAGCTCTGTCTTTCATGTCCAGTGAGGCGGTAAGGTGAGATGTTATGTGGTTGTGTTCCTCCTGGCATTGACGTACCTGTCTGAGAAGCCGTAGAGGTTCTTGAGATGCTGCTTTAGAACCAATAGTAGTAGTATTCCCTGTGAGGCGTTGGCAAAGTCCAACAGGGGAATGGGGTTGTCAGGCAGACGCTGCATCACCTTGTCCAAGTCCTCCATTTCCAGGTCAGAGTCAGAGTCTGACTTAACAGGGGCCCGGGCCCGGTGTTTGGGCTTTTTGGGCCTGTGGACCACCTCGTTGTCCTCGTCACTACTGTTGGAGCTGATGCTGTGACGGTTATGTTCCTCCTCCGATGACGATGATGATGACGAGTTCTCCTCCTCTGACTGGTACTTCCTCTCTTTCGACTTCTTCTCCCGCTGCCGTGGCTCTTTGAGAAGGGACTGCAGAGATGACAAAGGAGTGAGTCAGTCATTCACAACCAAACAAAGGCTATCGTTAGGGATTGTTATAGGATATAAAACCCACGACAGCTTGTAAAAGTCTATAAAAGTCACATTATAGTTAGTGCTTTCACAAGCCTGTGCACTTGTGGCTACGTGAGTTCTTGTAAGTACTTATGGCAAGGCTGTTGACAGACACTACATAGTGACGTGTGTATCACCTACCTCCTTGAAGGACTGCAGCAGGTTGCTGCCGGACACAGACAGTGTGATGTCAATGTGGTGCATGATGAAGAGAGGCTCCTCCTGGATCTGGTAGGGGAAACAGGCTAGGTTGTCTGCCATGTACAGGAGCATATTGACCTCAATCTTCTGCAGGGGGAAAGTCACAATACCAAACATTACTTCACAAAACTGTTCATTTTGTCTATAAAAATAAGGATTGTATATGAATGTTTACTGCTATAATATTCTTAGTGTGTGTCTAGGGGGAAGGAGGAACTCACCGAGCTGTCATCAAACAAGTTGAGCAGTGAGATGAGGAAGGCTCGGCGGTGCTGCCGGTTGGATCGGACCATGGAGAAGAGGTGGGCGCAGAGGGCGGAGGTGGTCTCGTCCTGCCGGTAACCCCGGATCACCGTACCCTTAGCTGACCAGATAGCCTGCTGCACCTGGTAGGACATCTTCATCCCCGCCACGGCCTTCATCTGAACACACACACACACAACCAAACACGTTCTATACATCGATAACATACTGTACAATAGATGATCACATTACCAGCCTGTTGAGAGGCCAGTCTACTCTTCCTACCCTGAGACCAGTCTACAGACAGAAACACTCACATGGATGAAGCCGCTGTATTTCTTATCAATCTCCACCAGCTGCTGGTCTGCCTTATTCCTCATGGTGGGCTCTGGGTCCGTTCCCATGGCAATCAGGTAGGGCACACACTGAAACAAAACAGGATGTTGGGTCAACAGGGATTACAAAGCTGTGGAAACACGTGGTTGTATACTGGTACTTCACCCATAATAACACCTATTTATTCCAGTCCAAAATTAAGTAAAAACTCTGTGCACAGCATTATGTCCAGTTACACCTATTAAAGGTCCAATGCAACTGTTTTTTTTTTTTTTATTATTTAAAAAAAAATCTCAATATCAAATAATTTCTGAGGTAACAATTTAGTACCGTCCTGTCATGGTTTTCAATTCAAATGGTCAAAAATAAACAAAAATAGCTTCTTGGCAAAGAGTCATTTTTCAAGCAATAATTTAGCTAGGACTGTCTGGGAGTGGTCTGAGTAGACAGTTAAAACTAACTGTTATTGGCAGAGAGGTTTGGAACTCTTTCTTATTGGTCTATTAACTAATTTACCGCCTGGTGATGTGCACCAGAGGCAGCGGCCTAGACCGCTACACCACCCTAGGCCAGAGCCTTTTCTAATTCTTTAACTGACCAGAGTTTGTGCATGCCTTGTTTGAGAAGAGTAGCCCAGTGGTGTGTACTGTCTGAGGTGGAAGCGTACCTGTACAGGATGGATGAGGCCCTGGTTGAGTGTCAGGGCAATGACGTTGAGGGCAAAATGTCGTACGGTGGACTGTGTGTGGAAGAAGGCCTCCAGCACCTGCTTCAGGTACAGCTGCATGATGGAGCTGCTCATACCTGACGAGATGTCACCCATCTCCTTCAGGTCCTCCTGCTTCGACAGCTTCTTCCCTGTAGACGTACAAAGACAAGAGCCATTTAGGAAACTAGCCACTAGACAACAACATCATGGAGGCATGCCCTAACTAACACATCCAATATCCTTAGCTCCATTCTATCAACTTGAAGATATTGCTATGCTTGTGTGGACTTATTTTCAACCTGTATTGATATGAATGAATGAGCTAGGGCCACCAATACAAAAATGTATGCACTTCATTTTGTAAGTCATTTTGGAGTAAATAGCATATATACACTGCTCAAAAAAATAAAGGGAACACTTAAACAACACAATGTAACTCCAAGTCAATCACACTTCTATGAAATCAAACTGTCCACTTAGGAAGCAACACTGATTGACAATAAATTTCACATGCTGTTGTGCAAATGGAATAGACAAAAGGTGGAAATTATAGGCAATTAGCAAGACACCCCCAAAAAAGGAGTGATTCTGCAGGTGGTGACCACAGACCACTTCTCAGTTCCTATGCTTCCTGGCTGATGTTTTGGTCACTTTTGAATGCTGGCGGTGCTCTCACTCTAGTGGTAGCATGAGACGGAGTCTACAACCCACACAAGTGGCTCAGGTAGTGCAGTTCATCCAGGATGGCACATCAATGCGAGCTGTGGCAAAAAGGTTTGCTGTGTCTGTCAGCGTAGTGTCCAGAGCATGGAGGCGCTACCAGGAGACAGGCCAGTACATCAGGAGACGTGGAGGAGGCCGTAGGAGGGCAACAACCCAGCAGCAGGACCGCTACCTGTGCAAGGAGGTGCACTGCCAGAGCCCTGCAAAATGACCTCCAGCAGGCCACAAATGTGCATGTGTCAGCATATGGTCTCACAAGGGGTCTGAGGATCTCATCTCGGTACCTAATGGCAGTCAGGCTACCTCTGGCGAGCATATGGAGGGCTGTGCGGCCCCACAAAGAAATGCCACCCCACACCATGACTGACCCACCGCCAAACCGGTCATGCTGGAGGATGTTGCAGGCAGCAGAATATTCTCCACGGCGTCTCCAGACTCTGTCACGTCTGTCACATGTGCTCATGTGCTCAGTGTGAACCTGCTTTCATCTGTGAAGAGCACAGGGCGCCAGTGGCGAATTTGCCAATCTTGGTGTTCTCTGGCAAATGCCAAACGTCCTGCACGGTGCTGGGCTGTAAGCACAACCCCCACCTGTGGACGTCGGGCCCTCATACCACCCTCATGGAGTCTGTTTCTGACCGTTTGAGCAGACACATGCACATTTGTGGCCTGCTGGAGGTCATTTTGCAGGGCTCTGGCAGTGCACCTCCTTGCACAAAGGCGGAGGTAGCGGTCCTGCTGCTGGGTTGTTGCCCTCCTACGGCCTCCTCCACGTCTCCTGATGTACTGGCCTGTCTCCTGGTAGCGCCTCCATGCTCTGGACACTACGCTGACAGACACAGCAAACCTTTTTGCCACAGCTCGCATTGATGTGCCATCCTGGATGAACTGCACTACCTGAGCCACTTGTGTGGGTTGTAGACTCCGTCTCATGCTACCACTAGAGTGAGAGCACCGCCAGCATTCAAAAGTGACCAAAACATCAGCCAGGAAGCATAGGAACTGAGAAGTTGTCTGTGGTCACCACCTGCAGAATCACTCCTTTTTTTGCGGGTGTCTTGCTAATTGCCTATTTCCACCTTTTGTCTATTCCATTTGCACAACAGCATGTGAAATTTATTGTCAATCAGTGTTGCTTCCTAAGTGGACAGTTTGATTTCACAGAAGTGTGATTGACTTGGAGTTACATTGTGTTGTTTAAGTGTTCCCTTTATTTTTTTGAGCAGTGTATTATATTTAATGGACACAGAGGTGAGACTCACACTGTTGGTCGGCCTCCTGCATGCGCGAGTCTTCCTCCTGCAGGTATGTCTGCAGGTTCTTCAGCACCTGGATCTTTAGGTTGACAGAGCTCTTCCTGTCTGACAGGATGCCATTGTACAGACTCATCACATCCTGCATGAACATCAGCCCTGGGTACTGGATGAACTGGAAGCCTGGACAATGGAGAAAGGGGGATAGGGAGAAAGAGGAATATCAATAATGAGGAACCAGGGAAACAAGCCATTGGTGATGAATGACAGAAGTTTGAAAGGTGCTGCAATACCAATACAGAAGGGTCATTGTTAGAGCAACACATGGTCTGTGGTAGGGTGAGGTGAGCTTTACCTAGACCAATGATGGCCTTGGTCTGAACTTCCTCATCTTCATGCTTAGTGAAGTACAGCAAAAGCTCCATAACTTTTTCCTTTATCACAACCTACAACACACAAAGGGAAAAGCAACATCAAGTTCTTATTCCCGTCTTTCATAAAATGTTTTTTTTTTTTTTTTTAAACAGTTGGTCACAACAATGTTAAGAAAAATCTGTTTTCTTGGACCGACCTTTGTGGGGCCCTTGAATTCCTCCTCGTCAAAGTCAAAGTGGCGACAGAGTGCCCCCACAGTGAACAGCGAGCGCAGCAAGGCCGGTTTGTTAGCAGCCAGAACAGGGTTGTTGGAGTCCTCAGAGTGCTGGGTCTTCAGCTTGGTCAGGGCACCATAGTAACGGTTGAAACAAGCCCAAACAAACTTGTAGTTGCGAGTGACCCTGTTCACCACAGCTCCAAGACAGCTCACACAGTGTTGTACAACCTGAGAAACAAGATTACCGAATAACTAAAAACAGCATTTTAACACCTTTTATTTGTTCCTTCACGGTTATTTTAGTATTGAACCTGGGTACAAGCTGTAGCCTTTATAAGAGACATACCGTCATGCCGTATTTGATGATGAGCTTCATCAGGTCTTCCTCTATGGTGGTGAGGAAGGTCTCAGAGGGGTGCTCCATCAGAGGAATCACCAGCTCAAGGATCTTGGCCACGTTACAGATCACCATGAAGTCACTCTGGGTCTGGAAACACAAGAGAAATCCATATTGATAGGGTTTGGCCGGCGTAGGCCGTCATTGTAAAATAGTAATTTGTTCTTAACTGACTTGCCTAGTTAAATAAAGGTTAAAGAAATAAAATAAATTGATACAGCCAGAGAGATTTTTATGTTGTGAGTCACAGCTTGACCCCCGTTGGTCACGTTGTTGTATAAAACTTGTACTGACAATGATCAACCACTAGATGGCCCTAGAGCTCTATGTAAAAATCAAGTGGAATTTTTTTTCCTTGAACTTTTACACCTGGCACAATATTCAATTACTTATTTCAGAAAAAAATAACATCACAATAACTACAGTAAATTTCTACAAATTGAGGAGAGAAAGTGACCTTACGTTGCACTTGGTGGTGAGATAAGGCTGGATGGTCATGGCATGTTTGACCATCAGCTGGGATCGGATTTTACTGAACAGAAAGAGGGTGGTGATGCAGGACACCAGACGGTTGGAATTCACCCCCTTGTTCTCAATGTCTGAAACACAAACACAGATCCTTTCTTCAGACTCAACTGGACTTTCTCACAGTCCATGAGAGTTTATCATATCATAATCAACAGTACATTCATGTGTCAGTATAAATGGCAATTTGAAATCAAAACCGTGAGTACACCAAAGATAGCTGTGAGTGAGCTCCATACCAGTGAGAGACTCTTCATATTTTAGGATGTGTTCCACTAGATTGTCCACCAGCTGAACGCAGGCCTTTCTGGCTGGCTTATAGGCGGCATCTTCCTCGGTCTTCAGCAGCTAAACAGGGATAGAGTAGGGGGAGGTTGTGAGATGAGGCACACAACCATCACAAGTCTGTCTTGAACTCATTTGCAACAGCTCTCATTAGAGAAAACTGATAAACAAGTCACAGTACATACGTTTCAAGGATGGCCTGAAGTAAACAGCATTACTTCCTGTGCTTGATACTCTCCATAACCATAAATAGGCCTACATGTGATAATCAATAAACCTGAGCCAATGATAAAAAAGTTATGAACAAAACTCCAGGCCAACTATTACCATGTAATACACAGCACAGACACAATTCAAAATACTCACGTTTTGAAGCAGCTGCTCAAACCAGTCATAGCCTGTATCTTTGCATGCAGACACCTAGGAAAGATGGATGTCATCAGGTCAAGACATGTTGAACAGTCACGCCTAAAATACAGTAACACAGATCGATATGTACATTGGAAAGTTATTTGTCTGTTTGGTAGTTCTGTGCTCAGCTTTGAGCCCTGGAACTCACCACGTCTGTGATGTTGAGGATCTTGCGGGTCATGGCGTCTTTATCGTGATTGGGTGTAGGGGTGAACCAGAGTTTCTGGAAGGTCTCGTTCACAAGTTTCTGAAGAAGAATGTGGTGCAACATTTTGAAATATGCAAACAAAGACAGGTAACTTTCTGAAGCCCTGCGACGTATCCATTCACACATGAAACACAGACATTTAAAGATGCAGACAGATACATACCTTGATGCCCTCCTCGTCGTTGACCCTGCGGATCATCTTGACACACATCTCAGTGATCTTGTTGAAGGTGGGTTGCTCCAGACAGATGTCTCTAAGGATCTTAATCACCCTCTTCCTCACACTGATACCCGTATCCTGGAAAAAGAGGGGCAGAATTAATACATTTACATTTTAGTAATTTAGCAGGTCTTATCCATAGCGACTTACAGTAATGAGTGCATATATTTTATGTACTTTTTCATACTGATCCCCCATGGGAATCAAAACCACAACTGTGGCGTTGTCAGCGCCATGCTCTACCAACTGAGCCACACAGGACCCAGATGCTGATGCTAAGGCAACTTCCACCATATTTACAAAATGTCACTCCAGGGTTACTTACCCCTGCATTTTCTAAATTATATTACAAGCGATCATAATATATATTATCCAAAATAAGTTAAACATGAAATATATGTCATATTAACAAAATGACAAATCGGAGTAACTTGTTGGGTAGAGCAGAAATGATAGGTTCTCATCGGCACTTCATTTACGTTTGAGAAGCCTGCAGTTCTCCAGCAGAGCCATAGGTGGCAGTGTAGAGAAAAGGATATTACCTTAAGTGAACTTTTACACTTAGAATGAACCCTCAGCTAGAGGTGGCAAGCGTCATCGGCCCAGTTCCATTTCTCACTGCTCTGTGTGAGCTGATGCCTTCTCATCCTCCTACAGCCCACAGAAAGGGCTCTGAGCCATGTTATCCTATCTGACAGCTTGTTTGAGTATTGCTCAAAGAGTTGCACTTCACATCTGTGTTTAGGGTGAATGTCCCGCTGTGACTCGGTCTCTGTGTATAAAGATGTGCGTTACCCTGCTTGTTGAGGTGTGTATTATGGTGTGTGTTCGTTACCAGTATCCTCTCGATCAGCATGTCGTAGTACTGCTCTGTGAGCTGGGGTCTGCTCAACACAAAACGCCCCAGCAGCTCCACAGCAGCCTCGCGTACACTGGTGGAGTTGTCCATCAGACGACCATGGACCCCGCGCTGCATGTCCAACTGATGAGAGAAGGAGAGGATGAGGACTGAGGAAACACTTATGCACAGACAAAAAGGCTCTGAGCATATTTAGGTGCATCAGGTTTAGTGTTGGGTAGAGCACTCACCCTGGCCAGAATACTGGGGTCTACAGCCACCACCTCAGACAAACACTTCATGGCTTTAGTTCTGACAGCTATGGCACTCTCCCCCAGCACTCTCAGGATCTGTTGAAGAGGAGCGAGAGGGATTATTTACAAACCATACACACAGAGCACCAAATTAACACACATGAAGGAACTTAATCAAATCACTCTCGCATACTCTTACCTGTGTTAAATAAATATCGAAGCTCTGAGCGAATGGCCTCATAGAGGCCAAATATCTGACAATCAGGCAGGAGTCATCATAGTCCACAGTGTCAGAGTTCATCCTGTGGGGGAAGAGAGGAAGAGAAGAATGCATTTGAAAAAAAGACACAGGCAAACACTGAGGTTGAAGCACTGACAGTGGGACAGTGAGGGTTGAGTCCTACCTCAGTGTGCTGAACTGCGAGGGCGCGGTCTTGATAATGTTGCGGAGGTACTTCTTGCGTGCCTCGGCTCTCTGCATGATCTCTCCGGTGGTCTCGATGTCCTTGGCGTGGTGCTGGCCTTCAGAAGAGTCCTCGTCCCCTCGCTGGTTCTGAGACTTCATGGCCTTCTCCATCTCTGTCAAAGTGTCCCTGAACCACTGGGCGATGTAGAACTTCCTGGCAAACTGAAGGCAGCAGCAAAAATCAACAGTTACATCTCAAACCTGATATGTGAACAACGGCAATGGTGGAAAAAGTACCCAATTGTCATACTTGAGTAACAGTAAAGATACCTTAATAGAAAACAACTCAAGTAAAAGTTAGTCACCCAGTAAAATACTACTTGATTAAAAGTCTAAAAGTATTTGGTTTTAAATATACTTATCAAAAAGAAAACGTAATTGCTAAAATATACTTAGATATTAAAAGTAAAAGTGAAAGTATAAATAATTTAAAATTCCTAATATTTAAGCAAACCAGACGGCACAATTTTCACGTTTTTTTAAATTTAATTTACGGATAGCCAGGGGCATGATCCAACACTTGGACATCATTTACAAACAAAGCATGTGTGTTTAGTGAGTCTGCCAGATCAGAGGCAGTAGGGATGACCAGGGATCTCTTGATAAGTGTGTGAATGGACCCTTTTTCTGTACTTTTGGGTGTCAGAGTAGATGTATGGAATAAAAAGTACATTATTTTCTTTAAGAATGTAGTGAAGTAAAAGTAGTCAAAAATATAAATAGTAAATTACAGATACCCCAAAAAACTACTTAACTTCTTTATGATAGGGGGCAGCATTTTCACTTTTGGATGAATTGCGTGCCCATAGTGAACTGCCTCCTACTCTGTCCCAGATGCTAATATATGCATATCATTATCACTATTGGATATAAAACACTCTGAAGTTTCTAAAACTGTTTGAATGATGTCTGTGAGTAAATCAGAACTCATATGGCAGGCAAAACCCAGAGAAAAAATCCAAACAGGAAGTGAGAATTCTGAGACTGGTCAATGTTCAACTCATCGCCGATTAAATTCTCTGTAAGATATGGATCTGTTTGCACTTCCTACGCCTTCCACTAGATGTCAACAGTCTGTAGAACGTGGAATGAAGCTTATGCTGTGTTGTGGGGCCGGATGGGAGGGGAATGAGTCAGTGGTCTGGCAGATTGCCAGTTCCTGATCATGCGCATTCCTCATGATATCGCCTTGCGTTCCATAACTTCTACAGACATGAAGGAATGCTCCGGTTGGAACGTTATTGGATATATATGATAACAACATCCTGAAGATTGATTCTCTACTTAGTTTGACCAGTTTATTCGACCTGTTATATAACTTTTTGAAGTTTTCGTCCGAGTTTGCCTGCATTTGCGCGAGCGTTTGGACATGTGCACTAAACATGCATAAGTAATGGACATTATCGAACAAAACAACGATTTATTGTGGAACTAGGATTCCTGGGAGTGCATTCTGATGAAGATGATCAAAGGTAAGGGAATATTTATGATGTAATTTCGTATTTCTGTTGACTCCAACATGGCGGAGAAATGTTATGTTTGAGCGCCATCTCAGATTATTGCATGGTGTGCTTTTTACGTAAAGTTTTTTTGAAATCTGACACAGCGGTTGCATTAAGAACATGTGTATCTTTAATTATATGTAAAACATGTATCTTTCATCAAAGTTTATGATGAGTATTTCTGTTATTTGACGTGGCTCTCTGCAATTTCTCCGGATATTTTGGAGGCATTTCTGAACATGGCGCCAATGTAAACCGAGATTTGTGGATATAAATATGCACATTATCGAACAAAACATAAATGTATTGTGTAACATGATGTCCTATGAGTGTCATCTGATGAAGATCACCAAAGGTTAGTGATTCATTTTATCTCTATTTATGCTTTTTGTGACTACTATCTTTTGCTGGGAAAATGGCTTTGTTTTTCTGTGGCTATGTACTGAGCTAACATAATCGTTTGGTGTGCTTTCGCCGTAAATCCTTTATGAAATCAGACATGTTGGCTGGATTCACAACATGTGTAGCTTTAATTTGGTGTGATTTCATGAAAGATTGATTTTTATAGTAATATATTTGAATTTGGCGCACTACATTTTTTCTAGCTTTTGGCCAAGTGGGACGCTACCGTCCCACATATCCCAGAGAAGTTAAGTAGTACATTCAAGTATTTTTCCTTGGCTAAGTACTTTACACCACTGAATATAGTGTAGCTATAACTACAGTATGTTCAGAAAATACACTCACAACTAGAGATGGATCCGTCTCTGCGTTCTCATCCATGTAGTCCAACAGGGCCTTCTGCAGCTGCTGGGTCTCATCATTGCCTTGTGTCTAGGTTGATAACAAAACAGCAACAACATTGTGTTACCATTTTGCTGTGTATATCTTGAATGACAGTTGACTTTGAGGATTGTTATGGTCAGACTGAACGCCTAGCTACCTCTCTGAGGATGCGGTCGATGGAGCGCTGGTCCATCTTGCTGGTGACGCCGTCTTTGCGCAGGCGGGCAGCGACGGTGCCCAGGTAGTCTAGCGATGCCACCCTCAGAGCCATCTCTGTCTGCTTATTGCTAAACTGATGCACCTGGAACAGAGGATAGGGAGAAGAGTGTCATTCAGGCTGCTTTTTCTTTCCACAACAGCAAATAACCCCACTCACCAGAGGAGTCCCATGTGCTTTTATCAATAGCTCTACTGCTGACCAATAACTGATTAGTTTAGCTATGACGGATGGACTCACCAGTAGACGACCCAGCAGACTGAGGAGAAGCTCAGCAGCTGGCCACTCTGGTTTGTTCACCGTAGACAGCAGGTCCTGGACAAAATTTTCAAACAGTGGGCGATAGTCCTCCTCTCCCTGCTTACTGCCACACCTGAAACACAGACAGAGGAACACAGAGGCTTGGTCAAAGAGCTAACAGTATCATAAAGAGATATCTTACACCATTTTCTATTAACAGTTCTAATCTAGTTTGATTGTGAAAATCATGAAAGGCTGTTAAGAGAGATCATCTTACTTCTTTAGGAAGACGGACAGGAAGTTCTGAGCTGCTCGCATTGCCGTCTCATAAGAGTTTGTGATCAGGACATCTTGGTCCACCTGGGAAAAGAGCAAGCAATTGTGAATAAAAGTATTTGGTCAAGATGTCCATCAGATGATTCCTAGCCCAGTCGGCATGGCCATCCCTAACATACCTTCTTATCATACTCGTCGTGGCTGTCCCTGTTGTTCGGGAGGTGCACCACACATTGGATAAGCTGAAGCACCAGAGCTGTGACCATCTGGATGTACATGGGCTCCCCATCCTTATCACTGCTGTTCAGCCTAGGGACGCACATATAGACAAATACACATACAGACAACCTCAATTGCACTCCACACTGCACCCCCACCTAGATAAGAGGAATACCTATGTGAGAATGCTGTTCAGCTAAGCGTTCAACTCCATTGTCTCCTCTCAGCTCATCACCAAGTTTAGGACCCTAGGACTGAACACCTCCCTATGCAACCACACTGCACACTGCCCTAACCCATCTGGACAAGAGGAATACCTATGTGAGAATGCTGTTCATCGACTACAGCTCAGCATTTAACACCATAGTACCCTCCAAACTCGTCATCAAGCTCGAGACCCTGGGTCTCAACCCCGCCCTGTGCAACTGGGTACTGGACTTCCTGACGTGCCGCCCCCAGGTGGTGAGGGTAGGTAACAACATCTCCACCCCGCTGATCCTCAACACTGGGGCCCCACAAGGGTGCGTTCTGAGCCCTCTCCTGTACTCCCTGTTCACCCACGACTGCGTGGCCATGCACGCCTCCAACTCAATCATCAAGTTTGCAGACGACACTACAGTGGTAGGCTTGACTCCCAACAACGACGAGACGGCCTACAGGGAGGAGGTGAGGGCCCTCGGAGTGTGGTGTCAGGAAAATAACCTCACACTCAATGTCAACAAAACAAAGGAGATGATTGTGGACTTCAGGAAACAGCAGAGGGAGCAGCCCCCTATCCACATCGACGGAACAGTAGTGGAGAGGGTAGTAAGTTTTAAGTTCCTAGGTGTACACATCACGGACAAACTGAATTGGTCCACCCACCCAGACAGCATGGTGAAGAAGGCGCAGCAGCACCTCTTCAACCTCAGGAGGCTGAAGAAATTCGGCTTGTCACCAAAAGCACTCACAAACTTTTACAGATGCACAATCGAGAGCATCCTGTCGGGCTGTATCACCGCCTGGTACGGCAACTGCTCCGCCTCCACTAACCGTTAAGGCTCTCCAGGGTAGTGAGTTGCACATACGCATCATCAGGGCAAACAACCTGCCCTCCAGACACCTTCACACCCGATTGCCACAGAGGCCATAAGATCACAAGAACAACAACCACCGACCACTGCCTGTTACCCGCTATCATCAAGAAGGCCAAAGGTCAGTCAGGTGATCAAATGCAGGACAAGAGGCCGAAAAAGCTTCTATCTTCAACCATCAGACTGATTAACCAGTCACCACACACATTGAGCTGCTGCTCAACTTATACTGACTCATAATCTCAGTCACTTTAATAATGTAAAAATTATTATAAAATGTTCATCACTACATCTTTAATACATGCGATCTTATAAGTTACAAACTCATCATTACTCATCTCATAAGTACTATACTTGTACACGATTAAATCTACTGCATCTTGCTATTGCCGTTTTTTACATCACCTGTCATAATTTTTATTTGTACATATTCTTTTATTCTTTTGTGTGTATAAGGTAGTTGTGTAAATTGTAGTTAGATTACTCGTTGTTTCTTACTGCATTGTCGCTAGAACCAAGCATTTCGCTACACTCGCATTACAACTCTGCTAACATGTGTATGTGAAAATAAATTTGATTTACAGCTGATCTGGACTTCCTGATGGCGCCCCAGTGGTGGGAAGCCACGCTGTCTTCACACAGGGGCCCACATGGGTGAGTGCTTAGTCAATCAACGTATTTGTCAATGTGTTCCGAATACAACAGTGAAATGTACTATACACCCTCTATACCAACAATGCGGTTTAAGAGAGAGTTAAGAAAATAGTTTACTAAATAAACTAATAGTAAACATTAATGACATTTTAAAAAGTACCTAATAAATAACAATAATGAGCTATATTACGGGGTACCAGTGTCGAGTCAATGTGCGGGGTACAGTTAGTCGATGGGTGGGTGGGGTTTAATTTAAAAAAACATGTTGTAAGGTATCTTGGGAGCGGAATAATAAACCAGGGATAGCACCAGTGAAAACAAGTGGGGGGGATTCCATGCCAAAGGTCCGGTTTTGCTTCCCTTAGGCACTTTTTCCGAGCAACCATAACCTCTTCCTATAGGTTGAGAGTGTTGGTATCTTTAGCTGGCAGTTGATAATTGTTCAGCAGTCTTATGGTTTGGGGGTAGAAGCTGTTAAGGATCCTTTTGGACCTAGATTTGGCGCTCCGGTACTGCTTGCCATGCGATAGCAGAGAGAATAGTCTATGACTATGGTTGACTGGAGTCTTTGACAATCCTTTGGGCCTTCCTCTGACACCGCCTAGTATAGGTCCTGGATGGCAGGAAGCTTGGCCCCAGTGATGTACTGGGCCGTACGCACTACCCTCTGCAGCAACTTACGGTTGGAGGCCGAGCAGTTGCCATACCAGGCGGTGATGCAACCGGTCAGGATGCCCTCGATGGTGCAGCTATAGAACTTTTAGAGGATCTGGGGACCCATGCCAAATCTTTTCAGTCTCCTGAGGGGGAAAAGGAGTTGTCGTGCTCTCTTCACAACTTTCTTGGTGTGTTCGGAACATGATAGTTTGTTGGTGATGTGGACACAAAGGAACTTGAAACTCTCGACCCGCTCCACTACAGCACCGTCGTCCATGTGAATGGGGGCGTGTTCGGCCCTCCTTTTCCTGTCGTCCACATGGTGGCATAGTGGTGGCTGCATCATATTATGGGTGTGTTATCATTAAGTAGTGGGGAGTTTTTCAAAAAATAAATAAAAATAGAATGGAGCTAAGAACAGCTTTCCACACGACACTGGGAGATGAAGTCACTTTTCAGCAGGAAAATAACCTAAAACACGAGGCCAAATCTACATAGAAGTCGCTTACCAAGAAGACTGTGAATGTTCCAGAGTGGCCGAGTTACAGTTTTGACTTAAATCTACTTTAACATCTATGCCAAGACCTGAAAATGGCTGTCTAGCAATGATTAACAACCAATTTGACAGAGCTTGAAGAATTTTGAAAAGAATAATGGGCAAATGTTGCACAATCCAGGTGTGGAAAGCTATTAGAGACATACCCAGAAAAACTCACAGATGTAATTGCTGCCAAAGGTGCTTCTACAAAGTACTGTGTCAGGGGTGTGAATACTTATGTAAATGAGATATTTCTGTATTTCATTAATTTATTTTTTTCTTACCCCCTTTTCTCCCCAATTTTTGTGGTATCCAATCGCTAGTAATTACTATCTTGTCTCATCGCTACAACTCCCGTACGGGCTCGGGAGAGACGAAGGTCGAAAGCCTCCGAAGCACAACCCAACCAAGCCGCACTGCTTCTTAACACAACGCGCCTCCAACCCGGAAGCCAGCCGCACCAATGTGTCGGACGAAACACCGTGCACCCGTGGCCCTCTTGGTTAGCGCGCACTGCGCCCGGCCCGCCACAGGAGTCGCTGGAGCGCGATGAGACAAGGATATCCCTACCGGCCAAACCCTCCCTAACCCGGACGACGCTAGGCCAATTGTGCGTCGCCCCACGGACCTCCCGGTCGCGGCCGGCTGCGACAGAGCCTGGGCGCGAACCCAGAGGCTCTGGTGGCTAGGCTAGCGCTGCGATGCAGTGCCCTAGACCACTGCGCCACCCAGGAGGCCTGTATTTCATTTTCAATAAATTTGCACCAATTCTTTTTATTTCACTTTGTCATTATGGGGTATTGTGTGTAGATGAGTGAGACAAAGCGCGTTCTTGTTCTACCGTTCTACCGTTATTTTTAGTGCTACATCGATATTGATTACGGCATTGTTCGGTTTAGAGATAGCAAGAAAGGCATTTCACTCTCCTTGGGCAGGTGACATTAAAACCTGAAACTAGATAAACATTCTGAAAAGAACAAGAAAATGGTTTCATAACATTATTAGCATTTCTGAAATTCTCCTTGAGAACTACTGATTTGTGTGGTCTCTCGTGGCACATGTTCTCTGTCGGTGCAGTTACCTGAAGTTCCTGAGGCTGCGTTTGCTGGTGGGTAGTCTGGCCAGAGAGGTGAAGATCTCTTCCAGGATGAGTTGCCTGTGTTTTTCATAGCGAGAGAACACCTGAGGGGGGGCCCGAAGGAAAGGCTCATCATTAGAGTGACGCTGACATTGCAATACATACAGTCGTGGCCAAAAGTTTTGAGAATGACACAAATATAAATTTCCACAAAGTTTGCTGCTTCAGTGTCTTTAGATATTTTTGTCAGATGTTACTATGGAATACTGAAGTATAATTACAAGCATTTCATAAGTGTCAAAGGCTTTTATTGACAATTACATGAAGTTGATGCAAAGAGTCAATATTTTGCGAGTGACCCTTCTTTTTCAAGACCTCTGCATTCCCTGGTATGCGTGTCAATTAACTTCTGGCACATCCTGACTGATGAGCCCATTCTTGCATAATCAATGCGTTGGAGTTGTCAGAATTTGTGGGGTTTGTTTGTCACCCGCCTCTTGAGGATTGCCACACGTTCTCAATGGATTAAGTTCTGGGAGTTTCCTGGCCATGGACCAAAATATTGATTTTGTTCCCCGAGCACTTAGTTATCACGTTTGCCTTATGGCAAGGTGCTTCATCATGCTGGAAAAGGCATTGTCCGTCACCAAACTGTTCCTGGATGGTTGGGAGAACTTGCTCTCAGAGGATGTTTGTACCATTCTTTATTCATGGCTGTGTTCTTAGGCAAAATGTGAGTGAGCCACTCCCTTGGCTGAGAAAAGACCCCACACATGAATGGTCTCAGGATGCTTTACTGTTGGCATGAAACAGGACTGATGGTAGCGCTCACCTTGTCTCTCCGGACAAGCTTTTTTCCGGATGCCCAAACAATCAGAAAGGGAATTCATCAGAGAAAATTACTTTACCCCAGTCCTCAGCAGTCCAATCCTGTACCTTTTGCGAAATATTAGTCTGTCCCTGATTTTTTCCTGGAGAGAAGTGGCTTCTTTGCTGCCTCTTGACACCAGGCCATCCTCCAAAAGTCTCGCCTCACTGTGCGTGCAGATGCACTCACACCTGCCTGCTACCATTCCTGAGCAGCTCTGTACTGGTGGTGCCCGACCCGCAGCTGAATCAACTTAAAGAGACGGTCCTGGTGCTTGCTGGACTTTCTTGGGCCTCTGAAGCCTTCTTCACAACAATTGCACTGCTCTCCTTGAAGTTCTTGACGATCCGATAATGGTTGATTTAGGTGCAATCTTACTGGCAGCATATCCTTGCCTGTGAAGCCCTTTTTGTGCAAAGCAATGATGACGGCACGTGTTTCTTTGCAGGTAACCATGATTGACAGAAGGAAGAAAATGATTCCAAGCACCACCCTCCTTTTGAAGCTTCCAGTCTGTTATCGAACTCAATCAGCATGACAGAGTAATCTCCAGCCCTGTCCTCGTCAACATCACACCTGTGTAACGAGAGAATCCCGACATGATGTCAGCTGGTCCTTTTGTGCAGGCTGAAATGCAGTGGAAATGTTTTGGGGATTCAGTTCATTTGCATGGCAAAGAGGTACTTTGCAATTAATTGCAATTCATCTGATCACTCTTCATAACATTCTGGAGTATATGCAAAAAGGCAGAACTCCGTGGAAACCCTGGTTTGGATTCTTACCGCAGTCACTAGTTTGATGGCACACAGCTGTAGCTCACTGACACTCTCCACAAAGAATGGAGTGATGCCCATGGAGGAGACCTGAGGGAAGGAGAGAGAGATGAGTTATAAGGTAAGCAAGCAGGTCAGAAATCATGACCCCCAGGGATAGCACTAGGAGCGGAGTCTCACCTGCAGGATGGTGGTGTCAGTCAACAGCTGTATCTCCAGGAGCTCAGAGATGTTGCTGACGATGTCACACACCTTGTTGTAGAGCATGATGATCACCCTCTGCTTGTGTGTGGAGCTTTTAGCTCTCTTAGCCCTGGAGCTCAGCAAGCCACCTGGGTGAGAGAGGGGAGGAGAAGAGAGACAATGAATAAAAGTTCATTAAAAAAAGCAAAGCAGAGACCCTTTCCTCAGTTAGTCATGGCATGGATATGCATAACAGTGGCCCAGGTAGTTCCGAGTGGACCACACTGTCTTGTATGTACTTCACATGAACCGTCTTTCAAATGTTCTGGGTGCTCTGGTCTTGAACAAACCACCGTCAAACTCAAAGTTTAACAGAGTGTATGAAGACTGTGACTGGACATTTATGTAGCCAGTTCTCACCACATTATGTTATATGGGTTTGTTCCAATTGCTTTTGATAGTAAGGTGGGGTTAGGGTGCTGACCTCCGTGAGGGTCCACTCTGTAGACAGGGTCATACTGAGGGTAGAGGGTGTTTTGCAGGTGAAACTTGGTGTACTGCAGCACCCTCTCAATCACGTCCTCGATGTACACCGCCTTGGGCATGCGGGCCGACGTCATGATGTTGAGGGCAGTCAGACAGGCGTCAGCTGACTTTGTCACGCGCTCCATGATGAGGTCACGCCACAGTCGCTCCTCGTCTTCTGCGTCTGCGTCCTGTTGGAGAGAGAGAGAAGACGTTCAGACAAGTAGAACTTCTCTATGGAACATGTTTCTTAGGCCAGAAGACTAAATCTGGGTCTGGGAAACCATATGTGGGGACAACTTACATGGTTCATCAGTGTGGAGAGTTTGGACCCGTCCTGAATGTTTTTCTCCAGGATGTTCAGGACCTTCACCAACTTACCAGATGAAAGCTACGGATGAGACAGATGAGAAAAATATAACAGAATGCCAAAAAGATTGACATAAACCTGCATCCAGTGTTCCCCTTTCTTACCCTGAAGGTGATGCCCATGGCCTTGATCTTAGCAGATTCGCTGGCCAGTTCACTCAGCTGGTGTTTCCCCAGCAGAAGCTCCTGTGGGATCTCATCGTCATCTGTTGACGAGAGTTGTGGAGTTACAGTTGGCAGTTCTGTCACCGTCATTTATAACTGAGCATTACTATGGCTGATATCAAATTACATTTGAAAAGAAATCCAACAATCACAATGTTATCTTTCCCATTCTTGGTAGAAATGTCATTCAAACCTCTGAAGAAAATTGAAAATAAATAAATATGTAAAGTAGATCATGAATAATGCATACCCATAGCATTGAAGTCAATGTCCTCCAAGCTCTCCAGAATGTTGTCCACACTGGCTGAGAACCTCTTGAACGTGGAGGAGTCCATCAGTTCTGTTGAGTAAACAACACAGAGAAAGTGAATAACCTGCGCTTATGAGACCAAAGACATACAACAAAGACATTACTGAATTTAGAGTGAAATTACCTTCTGCTGTCAGCTTGGGCTCGTATGCCTTTCTTTTCTTCTGTTTCTCCTTCTTCTTCATCTTTCTGGCAACTGGACAGGATTGATACATGTTAGGACAATGACATTGGACAGCAACACTTATCTAGTGAAATATTACTACTACTCATCCTCAGCATTTTACCCTGTATCTAATGCACAGGTATATCATGCTGGTGTATGCTCTATTTAGTGCCTTCAGAAAGTATTGAGTTATTCCAAATGTTGCTGTGTTACAGCCTGAACTCAAAACGGATTAAATATATATTTTTTCTAACCAAATACCTTTTTGCAAATGTAGAGAAAAAATGAAATACAGAAATAACTAATTTACATAGGTATTAACACACCTGAGTCAATAATTGTTTTATTTATCCGTTATTTTACCAGGTAAGTTGACTGAGAACACGTTCTCATTTACAGCAACGACCTGGGGAATAGTTACAGGGGAGAGGAGGGGGATGAAAGAGCCAATTGTAAACTGGGGATTATTAGGTGACCGTGACGGTTTGAGGGCCAGATTGGGAATTTAGTCAGGACACCGGGGTTAACAACCCTACTCTTACGATAAGTGCCATGGGATCTTTAATGACCTCAGAGAGTCAGGACACCCGTTTAACGTCCCATCCGAAAG
Organism: Salvelinus sp. IW2-2015; assembly: GCF_002910315.2. NCBI lineage: Eukaryota > Metazoa > Chordata > Actinopteri > Salmoniformes > Salmonidae > Salvelinus > Salvelinus sp. IW2-2015. The sequence continues at coordinate 57,450,842 of NC_036860.1, forward strand.
ACGGCACCCTACACAGGGCAGTGTCCCCAGTCACTGCCCTGGGGCATTGGGATATTTTTTAGACCAGAGGAAAGAGTGCCTACTACTGGCCCTCCAACACCACTTCCAGCAGCATCTGGTCTCCCATCCAGGGACTGACCAGGACCAACCCTGCTTAGCTTCAGAAACAAGCCAGCAGTGGTATGCTGCTGGCAATGCATGTTAGAAGCACCTTTGGCAGTGATTACAGCTGTGAGTCTTTCTGGGTAAGTGTCTAAGAGCATTGCACACCTGGATTGTACAAGATTTGCACATTATTCTCTCCAAAATTCTACCAGCTCTGTCAAGTTGGTTGTTGATAATTGCTAGACAGCCATTTTCAAGTCTTGTCATAGATTTTCAAACCGATTTAAGTCAAAACTGTAACTAGGCCACTCAGGAACATTCAATGTTGTCGTGCTAAGCAACCATTGTATATTTGGCCTTGTGTTTTAGGTTATTGTCCTGCTGAAAGGAACATTTGTCTCCCAGTGTCTGTTGGAAAGCTGACTTAACCAGGTTTCCCTCTAGATTTTGCCTGTGCTCTATGTCGTTTCTTTTTATCACAAAAATAAAAACTCCCTAGTCCTTGGTGATGACAAGCATATCCATAACATAATGCAGCCACCACCATGCTTGAAAATATGAAGAGTGATACTTTGTGATGTTGTGTTGGATTTGCCACAAACATAACGCTTTGTTTTCAGGACATAAATGTAATTTATTTTCCACATTTTGCAGCTTTACTTTAGTGCCTTTTTTCAAACAGGATGCATGTTTTGGAATATTTTTATTCTGTATTACCTTACAGATAATTGTATATATGTGTGGGGTACAGAGATGAGGTAGGCATTCAAATCATGTTAAACACCATTATATCCTATGCAACTTATTGTGATGTGTTAAGCAACATTTTTACTCCTGAACTTATTTAGGCATTCCATCAATAACAAAGGGGTTGAATACATAATTGACTCAAGACATTTCAGCTTTCCATTTTTTATGAATTTGTAAAATATTCTTAAAAACAGAATTCTACTTTGACATGGGGTATTATGTGTAGGCCAGTGACACACAATCTCAACTCAATCCATTTTAAATTCAGGCTGTAACACAATTAAATTATAATACTTTAAGGCACTGTATGTATGTATTGCTACATTACAGCCTTATTCTAAAATGAATTAAATGAAATGTTTTCCTCACCAATCTACACACAATACCCCATAACGACAAAGCTATTATTTTGATATTTTTGGGGAAAATGTATATATAATCAAAAACAGAAATACATTATTTACATAAGTATTCAGACACTTTGCTATGAAACTCGAAATTGAACGCAGGTGCATCATGTTTTCATTGTTTTTAAAACTTGGGAGTCCACCTGCGATAAATTCAATTAATTGGACATGATTTGAAAAAGGCACACACCTGCCTATATAAGATCCCACAGTTGACAGTGCATGTCAGAGCAAGAACCAATGAATTGTCTGTAGAGCTCCAAGACACGATTGTGTCAAGGCACAAATCTGTGGAAAGGGACCAAAACATTTCTGCAGCATTGAAGGTCCCCAAGAACACAGTGGCCTCCATCATTCTTAAATGGAAAAAGTTTGGAACCATCAAGACTCTTGTTAGAGCTGGCCGCCGGGCCAAACTGAGCAATCGGGGGAGAAGGGCATTGGTCAGGGAGGGGACCAAGAACCCGATGATCACTCTGACAGAGCTCAAGAGTTCCCTCTGTGGAGATGGGAGACCTTCCAGAAGAACAACCATCTCTGCAGCACTCCACCAATCAGGCCTTTATGGTAGTGGCAATATGGAAGCCACTCCTCAGTAAAAGGCACAGCCCGCTTGGAGTTTGCCAAAAGGCACCTAAAGGACTCTCAGACCATGAGAAACAAGATTCTCTGGTCTGATGAAACTAACATTGAACTCTTTGGCCTGAATGCCAAGTGTCACGTCTGGAGAAAACCTGGCACCATTCCTATGGTGAAACATGGTGGTGGCAGCATTCCGGCTGTGGGGATATTTTTCAGCGGCAGGGTCGGGGAGACAAGTCAGGATCGAGGGAAAGACGAACGGAGCAAAGTACAGAAAGATCCTTGATGAACCTGCTCCAGAGCGCTCAGGACATCAGACTGGGGCGAAGGTTCACCTTCTAACGGGACATTGACCCTAAGCACACAGCCAACCTGACAGAGCTTGAGAGGATCTGCAGAGAAGAATCGGAAAAACTCCCCAAATACAGGTGTGCCAAACTCGAAGCTGTAATCTCTGCCAAAGGTGTTTCAACAAAGTACTGAGTAAAGGGTCTGATTACTTACGGAAATGTGAAATCAGTTTTTTTATATTATATAAATTTGCAAGAATGTCTAAACCTGTTTTTGCTTTGTCATTATGGGGTATTGTGTCTAGATTGAAGCGGGGGAAAAATCGATTTAATCAATTTCAGAAGAAGGCTGTAACGTAACAAAATGTGGAAAAAGTCAAGGGGTCTGAATACTTTCCGAATGCACTGTATATTTATATATATGAGTGAGTGAGTGAGTGAGTGAGTGAGTGAGTGAGTGAGTGAGTGAGTGAGTGAGTGAGTGAGTGAGTGAGAGAGTGAGAGAGAGAGATAACCATCGATGCTCATGATGGATGTTCAGTCAAAGACAGTGCCAGACTTACGGTCACTCATGCTGGGCGGTGGGGACTCATCGTATGAATCCTCTGGGCTGCGTTCACGGTGGCGGCTGCTGGACCCCCTGCGCCCTGAGCCTCTCCTCTCTCGCTCATCAGGCTCCCATGTCTTTTCCCGCTCCTTCTTGTGACGCTTCCGCGTAGCTGCAGGAAGAGAGAGAGAAGGAGCAACAAGTTAAAGGATGAAGCTTTGATCATAAACACCAGGGGGTTTTTTATCAACCATTAGCCCACCCCCAACTACTGGGATTGGAATGAACATCGTTTTGGATATGACTGTACAAAAAAAAAAGCAATATGTTTGGTACTTACACTCCGTCACAGAGTCGTCGTCGTCATCGTCATCATCTGAGTTGACCTCGGCGTACTTGGGCTTCTCCTTGATGGTGCTGCGCTTGCGTTTGTTCATCTTCACCCTCTCACACAGTGGCATGGTGGACTCTATCTCAGCAATCAGATGAGGCAGTTCTTTCAACACTGATTCATCAAGACCTCACAGAGCGAGGTCACCCAGTCATCCTTGTACGAAAGGGCTAATTACACTAACAATGACACATTTGTGCCACAACTAAAACCAATAGTGCCTTGTATTCAGGATCATTAGCAAGGCCTCATAACCATATCAAATAAACCCCACCATATATCGGAATCCTTTCAAGGAGAGTAAAATACAGAACGTTATTCTGTGCTGCTAGTGGATCAATGTGCAAAGTAATTAGAACTCTCAAAGTTCTCAAAGCAATAAGTCAAAAACACATGTCAACACAGGTTACCATAGTTAAACCGTAAGTTCACCTAAACAACAAGCTGACCCAGTCTGTCATGCAGACAGCAGGATGTCTCCTCTTACCTTTCTCAGAAATCCAATGAGAGGGTCTGCTCTTGGAGGACTTGGAGCTGCGTGCGCTTCTATCTTTCCTCTCCCTGATGATTTTCTGCACCTCGTCGATACTGAGTTTCTGCAGCACCACAACCGGTTTGGCTGCTGTCTTCATCTTCTCTACCAGCCCCAGTCGCTCCAGCTTGACCCGGGGCTCCTTCCAGCCCTCCACTACTGAACCCAGACCAGGCTTCCTTATCTCAGCTGCCAACACATGCCCATCCTTATCCCGCTTCACTTTGGGAATCACAAAGTTCTTAAAGCCTCCAGACTTTACGCCCCCCAGCAGGTAAGCAGGGAACTCCTGCTTGTTTTCAGCAGGTTGCTGCTTAGAGTCCTGTCGGTTCCTGCTGCCGTCCCCACTCCTCCTCTCCTCCCCGCTCCTCCTCTCCTCTTTATTGGGGGATTTGAGGTTGGGGCCTGGCCGGTCAGTCCTCTGGCGCCCACTGTGGTCCACCCCCCCTCGGCCTTCCTGCTTAACCCGCGGGCTCTCTGGCCTGGAGCGCTGCTCTGGAGATCGTCGGTCCCGTGGATCCCCTGCCTCTGTCCTGTGTTTCCTCTCCCTGTCCTTATCCCCCCGCTCCCTGTCTCTGTCCCGTCCATGTTTGGAGTCATGTTCCCCCCTGCTGGACTTGCTGGGGGTCTCTGGCCTGCGGATGCGGGATGGGTCACTGTCCCGGGACCTGTCCTCCCTGTGACCAGAGTCTGAGCGACCCTCGTGCCGTTGTCGTGGCTTGTCAGGCATCCTGGCATCAGGGCGGGCCTTGCTGTTGTCAGGTTTGCCATCGTGTCGATGTTTGGAAGAGTCTCGTCTGTTTTCGTGCTTGTGTTTGGGGGTCTCCGGTCGAACGTCGGGGCCCAGCTTCTTGGGGGTGTCGGCACGCTGCTTGATGACCTCTGGCCGTACGTCTGCAGTCTGTAGTGTGTCTCCTTCTGTCTTGGAGTTTAACCGCAGGACTCCAGTGGAGTCGGGGCCGTCCCCAGGACACAGGCGTTCCTCAGGCCAGCTCCTCAGGGCAGGGGTGTGGGTGCCTATGTTTACCTCTGGCTGCCCGTCAGCTCTACCTGCTTGCTGCAGGTCGATGCTGACCATTAGGGCAGGCCGGCTCGCACCATTACTGGCAGCACTAGCCTCCTGGGGTGCCAGCTTGCTGCCAGCATTGCCCCCTCCCACGCCAGGTTGAGTTGCCCCCGCTGTACCTCCAGCTCCAGGCTCTTGAGGATACGAGTCCTGCTTCCGCTTCTTCAGTGGCTTGTCTGCAGTGAGGAAACCATTGCTCAGAAAAGATCCTGACATATTACTTATTTTTATCAGCAAGTTATTTCTCCTATTTCTCAGCACACAAAAAAATATTTTTTAGGATAGATTTTTAAGTGCAACATTGAATGTAAACTCACCTTTATCCTGAACCTCTTTGGAGCAGCGCTCCCTTTCTATGAGCGTCTCCCGTTCTATCCTCTCGATCTCAGCAAGCGCGTCCATCTCAGCATCGTCGTAAACAGCTCCACTGATCACCCCTCCAGCCTGCTTAGTGTTCTGGAGCACAGGGACCTGTTGGTAGCCTGACTGCTCCCCCTGGCCTGGCCCTAACCTGTGGGCAGGGTCCTGCTGCGTCCGGGAGAACTGCAGGCTGTTGTAGGCCAGGTCAGTGTCCTGGTCCTCTGCCCCAGGTAGGAGCTCTCCGGACTGGTCCATTTCAGTGGACTTCACCCGGGACAGTTTGAGGGTCAGCTTGGTAGAGTCTTTAGAGGGAGAGCTGACGATATCGTACATAGCAGCTTTATCCAACTGCTCCTTCTCCTCTTTAGTTAGCTTCTTCTGCTTCTTCTTGCAGTCAGGAGAGTCCAGGAGGAGGTCGGGAGCGCTGTCACGGGGGGAAGCGTAAGGGTGTGGGGAGTGAAGGATGAGGCTAGGTCGTAACCCTGCTGAAACCAAAAAAATAAATACAAATACATTGTGTGTGATTTTTTACAAATATGAACACTGATCGATTCAGGCATGAACACTTGACAAAGAATAAGTAGATTGACTCATGATTTCCAGACCACAGTATGATTATGCATATTAGCGGTCTCGGTTGGTATACCTTTTGGGGTCCCTTCGCTGCTAGCAGGGGAACAAACAGACTGGGGCGAACGGAGTGGGAAGGAGGCATTTCTCATGGAAGGATCACTCTCCTGGGAAAAATATGAATCAGATATTCATTACCAGTCAAAAGTTTGGACACACCTACTCATTCAAGAGTTTTTCTTTATTTTGAATATGTTCAACATCGTAGAATAATGGTGAAGACATCAAAACTATTAAATAACACATGTGGAATGAAGTAGTAACCAAAAAAAGTGTTAAACAAATCAAAATATATTTTATTTCAAATTCTTTAAAGTAGCCACCCTTTGCCTTGACAGCTTTGCACACTCCTGGCCTTCTCTCAACCAGCTTCATGAGGTAGTCACCTGGAATGCATTTCAATTAACAGGTGTGCCTTGTTAATTTGTGGAATTTCTTTCCTTCTTAATTGCGTTTGAGCCAATCAGTTGTGGTGTGACAAGGTAGGGGTGGTATACAGAAGATAGCCCTATTTGGTTTAATACCAAGTCCATATTATGGCAAGAACAGCTCAAATAAGCAAAGAGAAACGACAGTCCATCATTACTTTAAGACATGAAGGTCAGTCAATCCGAAACATTTCAAGAACATTGACATTTTCTTCAAGTGCAGTCGCAAAAACCATCCGGCGCTATGATGAAACTGTCTCTCATGAGGACCGCCACAGGAATGGAAGACCCAGAGTTATCTCTGCTGCAGAGGACAAGTTCATTAGAGTTAACTGCACATCAGACTGCAGCCCAAATAAATGCTTCACAGAGTTCAAGTAACAGACACATCTCAACATCAACTGTACAGAGGAGACTGCGTGAATCAGGCCTTCATGGTCGAATTGCTGAAGAAAAAAAAAACACTACTAAAGGACACTAATAACAAGAGACTTGCTTGGGCCAAGAAACACGAGCAATGGACATGAGACCGGTGGAAATCTGTACTTTGGTCAGATGAGACAAAAGTCGAAACTTTTGGTTCTAAACGCCGTGTCTTCGTAAGACGCAGAGTAGGTGAACGGATGATCTCCACGTGTGGTTCCCACTGTGAAGCATGGCTGTTTAAAGGCTATTTGACCAAGAAGGAGCGTGATGGAGTGCTGCATCAGATGACCTGGCCTCCACAATCACCCGGCCTCAACCCAATTGAGATGGTTTGGGTTGGACCACAGAGTGAAGAAAAAGCAGCCAACAAGTGCTCAGCATATGTAGGAACTCCTTCAAGACTGCTGGAAAAGCATTCCTCATTTAGCTGGTTGAGAGAATGCCAAGAGTTTGTAAAGCTGTCATCAAGGCAAAGGGTGGCTACTTTGAAGAATCTCAAATATAAAATATATTTTGATTTGTTTAACACTTTTTTGGCTACTACATGATTCCATATGTGTTATTTCATAGTTTTGATGTCTTCACTATTATTCTACAATGTCGAAAATAGTAAAAATAAATAAGTAGGTGAGTCCAAACTTTTGACTGGTACGGTATATAACTAAAACAGCAAGGGTGGATACAACTCCACACAACAAATACATTCATGCAGTGTACCAGCAATGAGGATCCATGAGAGGAAATTATATTTAATGTCAAAATGGTATCTTTGCTCGGTATTTTCATCTTGGTATGAATCATTTCTCATGTTTACCTCATTCCCTAGTCTGTGGACTATGTTCATGTAGTCTTCGTTGGAGCCATGTCTGGCATTGTGATTGGCTGAGTTGCTTGAAATTTGCCCGGAGACCTTGTTGTCGTGGATGTTCCGCATGCCGCCAGGAACCATGGGGCTGGCAACTGAACAGACAACAAAATAAATCCCAGATACAATCAATCAATCTTTATTCAATTACCTTGCAGCTACGCAAAACCCATACTAAACACTGGTTCACCTGTTAATCATCTTATTCAACAGGTAGAATGAATGCAGATAAACAAGAAATATAACAACACCAAAGAAAGGAGACCTGAAAAATTATGCCTATCTACAGGAATCTTGCAGCGAGCAAGTGTACATCGCTAACCAACACTCCATCCTCTATTGTTATAAATACAGTTTGTAATTGGATAGACAGAGCATGGATATTTTGTGATGCAAATAATGCGTCACAGAGACACAAGCCGATGGGTCACAGCTTGATGGGGCCGGACTGTGGATGTTTGATATGATGTCCCCAGGGTTTTCCCATACCTAAGGTTGGGGTGGAGGGGTTCTGGTGGGGGGAGGCCTGCGGCTGCGTCTGCACCTCTAGGCAGGGCTGCACAGGCCTCTGGGGGCTTCCTGAATAAGAGGGTGCAAGTGAAAGGAGAGGGGAAGAATGAAGCTCAACGCCCACAGAACATCAACACAACACAGCAGGGTAAACTGTGTTGGTTTATAATGCATGGAGCACTTCTGTCCATATGTACAAATTCTACAGGGTCTTCAGCAAAGAATCAACATCATGACATGCATAATAGTTAGTTACAGTATGGTTATTTGAGAATTAGTTGGTAGGTTCCCCATCATGCATTATGCTCCTATACAAAAGCAGAAGTGCAGCCCCACCTTGCTGGATCTGTTGGTGCTGAGAGTAGCTAGGTGGGTGAGGGTACTGCTGCATGTAAGTAGCAGGGCTTTGGGGAGCATAGGGGCTGGGCACAGGGCTGTTCTGCTGGGGCGTGAACCTGGCATCCGACCCCATCTGTGGAGGGGCAAAGCGACTGTAGAGAAAGAGGATGAGAAGAACATGTCAATTCCAAGGGAATCTGAGAGAAGTATTGAATGAACTAGCAGAGGACTCACTGTAACATTACAGAAAATTGAACGAGCAATTTATTGTCAAACCTAGAAGGGCTGTGTGAGATAGTGGTTTGCTGGTAGTTTGTCGACGCCGGACTCCCATGCATGGAATTCTGGGACATCTTGTACTGCGGCATCATTGGCTGCTGCATTATATCTATCAGATGAAAATAAGAGATGTGGTTAAAGAGGAGTAGAGAAGACCAGTGCACAGCACCAATACTGCGGGGCAATTCCACGGTAACAGAGGGACACAGACTCAGATTCTTCACACAAAATGTATGTCAAATAAAAAACAATTATTGCAAAATTAAACACTCCGTGGGAGTCTAGCACAAACTGTCAATTGTTACCAAACTTTGCATTTGCACTGTTCAAGTAAATGTTTGTGGAAATTGTTAAAAGTAGTCCTTGTTGGGGCCGGGCGGTAAACCATATTTAATGCACGGACCGGTTTGGATTTTTACTTTACCTTACATAACGGTATTTCAATGTTTGGTTTGCTAAATGTAATAATTGAGTGATGAAACTCGAACAATGATGGCAATCATCCGTTCTTACCGCCAGTAAGAGACTGCTAACAGCGGAGAACTGTTAACTTTCCCAGCAAGAGCTTCTGGAGCGCATATTAGGTATTTTTTTTGCCATGAATCATGCTTGTGGGGCAGTGCAGGAGCCGAAATAGTGCACATGTACTTTTTTGCCGTGAAACTTGCCTTTGAGGCAATGTGGGTGCTAAAAAGAACCCTAGAAATCTGCACACTGCTACTTGTGGCGAAAGTAAGAACTGCCATTAAATGCATTGAAAATACATGGTCATAAACCAGGTTTCCATCCAACCATTTCATGCGGATGAATTACCGGACACATGAAAAAAGTCATGACTGGGCTGATGGAAACAGGATATGCCGGTACAATTTTATAAATGCCGACAGACAATTACTTTGTTTGACATGGTGGGATCTTTTTATGTCTGTAAAATTAATAATGTGAAAAATAGTGGTGGAAACGCCTTTCTGCAGAAAATATTTATAAAATAACCATAATATCGAAGTAAACTTGGTCCTTCCACTACAACTCGGTAAACCATGCAGTTTATTAGGCTACAGATGAAATAAGTTGTGATGAACTTCACAGGGTGGTGAAAGTGCACATGAGCTTGATGCTCCCTTCCAATAAATATCTTATTCTGGTGACATGATATTTGGCTGCCATTTGACAAATAAAAAAATTATTGCTCTTATCCATAATAATCTCATAATGCAGGTAGCCTACCCGCACTGTATGCGCGAATCGTTGGCTAGAGCGCATGTGCCAAGAACAGAGTGGGCATGTTTGCTATATAGTGCAACAGTTTGTGACAAAACAATCACTAGAGATTAAAATGCAATGGAAACCCATTTAACTTGTATTTTTCCAATCGGCACATATGAATTTAACCTCAACCGTTATTTTTATGTGCACTACGTCATCATGCACAGAAATTGCGCATATTGTTTTATGCAGATTTTAGAATATTCACATGGAAATCTATGGCTAATTGGATGGAAACCTAGTTATAGAGAAGAATAGTTATTCTGATAAATGAAGAAAAAAACATTGAAAAAAGGAATACATAAACAAAACAGGAAATTATAACAATTGAGTGCAGAAAACGCAGTAATTTATAAAAATGCTGAAAATTATTTTCGGTTGAAGTTTGATTGAACAGTATAAACAGAAGAGAATTAATCCCACTTAATACAAAATATATATGTTCCACCCTATGGTCATGTACTACTCATGAAGCATATTTATAACTTATATTATTCAAAAACACAAAATACATTAACATTTGACGAATATTGTGATATATTTTGGCCATATCGCCCAACCCCAGCCCTTGTGCTTAGAGTAGTATGGTTTGTTTAACTTTGCAATCATTGGTTTTTGTTTGACATATATTTTAAAGCAAAACATCTGACTATCAGCGTCACACCGCTAGCATGGAATTGCCCTAAGGAAACCTCCAGAACAAGACAGAGGGGTGTCCTATTTATATCAGTGGGCGATAGAAGACCTCACTCAAAACTATTAGGTAGGGATGTACATATTTCCTTTTCAAGACGATTTGATACGTACAGTTGAAGTCGGAAGTTTACATATACCTTAGCCAAATAGATTTAAACTCAGTTTTTCACAATTCCTGACATTTAATCCTAGTAAAAATTCCCTGTCTTGGGTCAGTTAGGATCACCACTTTATTTTAAGAATGTGAAATGTCAGAATAGTTGTAGAGAGAATGATATATTTCAGATTTTATTTCTTTCATCACATTCTCAGTGGGTCAGAAGTTTACATACACTCAATTAGTATTTGGTAGCATTGCCTTTAAATTGTTAACTTGGGTCAAACGTTTCAGGTAGCCTTCCACAAGCTTCCCACAATAAGTTGGGTGAATTTAGGACCATTCCTCCTGACAGAGCTGGTGTAACTGAGTCAGGTTTGTAGGCTACTTTGCTCCCACACGCTTTTTCAGTTATGCCCAAATATGTTCTATAGGATTAAGGTCAGGGCTTTGTGATGGCCACTCCAATACCTTGACTTTGTTGTCCTTAAGCCATTTTGCCACAACTTTGGAAGTATGCTTGGGGTCATTGTCCATTTGGAAGACACATTTGCGACCAAGCTTTAACTTCCTGACTGACGTCTTGAGATGTTGCTTCAATATATCCACATCATTTTCATCCCTCATGACGCCATCTATTTTGTGAAGTGCACCAGTCCCTCCTGGAGCAAAGCACTCCCACAACATGATGCTGCCACTCCTGTGCTTCACGGTTGGGATGGTGTTCTTCAGCTTGCAAGCCTCCCCCTTTTTCCTCCAAACATAACGATGGTCATTACGGCCAAACAGTTCTATTTTTGTTTCATCAGACCAGAGGACATTTCTCCAAAAAGTATGATCTTTGTCCCCATGTGCAGTTGCAAACTGTAGTCTGGCTTTTTTAATGGTGATTTTGGAGCAGTGGCTTCTTCCTTGCTGAGCGGCCTTTCAGGTTATGTCGATACAGGACTCGTTTTACTGTGGATATAGAGACTTTTGTACCGGTGCCTCCAGCATCTTCACAAGGTCCTTTGCTGTTGTTCTGGGATTGATTTGCACTTTTCGACCCAAAGTACGTTCATCTCTAGAAGACAGAATGCGTCTCCTTCCTGAGCGCTATGATGGCTGCGTGGTCCCATGGTGGTTATACTTGCATACTATTGTTTGTACAGATGAACGTGGTACCTTCAGGCGTTTGGAAATTGCTCCCAAGGATGAACCAGACTTGTGGAGGTCTACAAATTTTTCTCTGAGGTCTTGGCTGGTTTCTTTTGATTTTCCCATGATCTCAAGCAAAGAGGCACTGAGTTTGAAGGTGGGCCTTGAAATACATCCACAGGTACACCTCCAACTGACTCAAATTATGTCAATTAGCCTATCAGAAGCTTCTAAAGCCATAACATTGTTTTGTGGAATTTTCCAAGCTGTTTAAAGGCACAGACAACTTAGTGTATGTAAACTTCTGACCCACTGGAATTGTGATACAGTGAATTATAAGTGAAATAATCTGTCTGTAAACAATTGTTGGAAAAATTGCTTGTGTCATGCAGAAAGTAAATGTCCTAACCGACTTGCCAAAACTATAGTTTGTTAAAAAGAAATTTGTGGAGTGCTTGAAAAACGAGTTTTAATGACTCCAACCTAAGTGTATGTAAACTTCCGACTTCAACTGTATCTAAATACATTACATCCCGACTAACATGTTATTCCAGCAGCGACACTGCATGAGATCCTTTCTGATCCTCACTCAATTATCTGAGTGGTTTGTGCCCAAAGACTTCCAGTCTTTGCATTATATAAATGCTAGTTAGCATTGGCTCACGAAACAACCTCTAACTTCCTTCGTACGGGAGGCAGAGACATAAAAATGGTCTCCACGAGTTCATCCGGCTCTGGGGAAGTATACCTTGAAGAGTTCAGCGGAATGCAGGAGGTTATAGTAACATAACAGTTTACAGTGAGCTTGATTCATTGTTGAGTACAACTGCACAGCATCAGCTGCACAGCATCAGCAGCACAGCGTCAGGCCATAGTTTGTGAGACATTTCACTAGAGAAGATGCAAATGGCCTGGGTCATTCAGAAGGAAGAGATGACAAAGGAGCGGCACCAAGTCTGTCATCATCATAACACAATTACCTTGCCTAATCAAGGTCCTTAACCAAAAATCACACATACATAAAAAATAACCGTTAAGAAAAACAGATCATGACCGAGACAGTGATAAGCTATTTAAATTATCCCGATGATGACGAATGCAACAGAAGCTCGGGAACAGAGGTTATAAAACTAATATGCATGACTGTGGATGACAAACCATCTCAGACATGAGGTTCCAAGAACCAGTAATGCCTTCAGAGGATTCAGTCTGGCTCTGTATCCCAATCTCAGCACAGTACAGTACAGAGTGGATCCCTACCGGCACAGTGTTTTCCGTAAGTACATGGAGTAGCCATCCAAATCGAAAAAGTAGCCAGCCAGGGAGTTCCAAGCTGGGTAATTTGGGTGAATTATCCCTTTAACAATTTGGCCTGTCAATCAATCACTGTGGGTGGGATTGTCAGGGGAGGGGCAGGATGTCTGTGAGTCACAGAGTCAATAGGGTTTCAGATCTGTCAATCAATCACTGTGGGAGGGACTTTGAGGTTAGGCTGTAGATAAGTAATCTAGTCAGAAAAACTAGTAGTCTACTCTTTCGATTTACTGTATTGTGGCAAAAACGAAATCTAGTCCACTCTGTTTTATTATCACCTGAAACAATATATTTATCCTGTCTTGAATGAAAAGGTCATTTTTCGCAATCTCCCCCCAAAAATGTGATCTGACGAGAGACAGGGTCTCCTCCATCTTGCGTTACAAACACTACACCTATCCTGGAAGGATACTGACCTCATCCCGTCAGTAAAGGATGCCTGGTTGTTCTTTAAAAGTGCTTTCCTCACCATCTTAAATAAGCATGCCCCATTCAAATAATGTAGAACTAAGAACAGATATAGCCCTTTGTTCGCTCCAGAATTGACTGCCCTTGACCAGCACAAAAACATCCTGTGGCGTACTACATTAGCATCGAATAGCCCCCGCGATATGCAACTTTTCAGGGAAGTCAGGAGCCAATATACACAGTCAGTTAGGAAAGCTAAGGATAGCTTTTTGAAACAGAAATTTGCATCCTGGAGCATCAATTCCAAAAAGTTTTGGGACACCGTAAAATCCATGGAGAATAAGAGCACCTCCTCCCAAATGCCCACTGCACTGAGGCTAGGAAACACTGTCACCTCCGATAAAACCACAATAATTGAGAATTTCAATAAGCATTTTTCTATGGCTGGCCATGCTTTCCACCTGGCTACCCCTACTAGAGGTCGACCGATTATGATTTTTCAACGCCGATACCGATTATTGGAGGACAAAAAAAGACGATGCCAATTAATAATTAGTTACATTGCACAACCTTCAATGTTATGTCATAATTATGTAAAATTCTGGCAAATTAATTACGATCTTTGTTAGGAAGAAATGGTCATCACACAGTTCGCAACGAGCCAGATGGCCAAAACTGCCGCAAATACCCTGACAAGAATGCGCTTTTGTTAAATCATCACCCGTTTGGCGAAGTAGGCTGTGATTCGATGATAAATTAACAGGCTACGCATTGATTATATGCAATGCAGGACAAGCTAGTTAACTAGTAATACCATCAACCATGTGTAGTTAACTAGTGATCATGTTAAGATTGATTGTTTTTTATAAGTGTAATGCTATCAAGCAACTTACCGTGGCTCCTTGCTGCACTCGGGTAACAGGTGGTCAGCCTGCCACGCAGTCTCCTCGTGGATTGCAATGTAATTGGCCGTTATCGGCATCTAAAAATGCTGATTACCGATTGTTATGAAAACTTGAAATCGGCCCTAATTAATCGGTCGACCTCTAACCCCTACCAACAGCTCTGCAACCCCCGCAGCAACATGCCCAAGCCCCCCCCCCCGCTTCTCCTTCACCCAAATCCAGATAGCTGATGTTCTGAAAGAGCTGCAAAACCTGGATCCTTACAAATCAGCAGGGCTGGACAATCAGGACCCTCTCTTTCTAAAATTATCCGCCAAAATTGTTGCAACCCCTAATACTAGCCTGTTCAACCTCTCTTTCGTATCGTCTGAGATCCCTAAAGATTAGAACATTTCCGCGGTCATCACCCTCTTCAAAGGGGGAGACACTAGACCCAAACTGTTGTAGAACTATATCAAATCTAGTTTCCGAGCTGGTCACGGGTGCACCTCAGCCACGCTCAAAGTCCTAAACGATATTATAACCTCCATTGATAAAAGACAGTACTGTGCAGCCGTTTTCATTGACCAGGCCAAGGCTTTTGACTCTGTCAATCATTACATTCTTATCGGTAGACTCAATAGCCTTGGCTTCTCAAATGACAGCCTCGCCTGGTTCACCAACTACTTCTCAGATAGAGTTCAGTGTGTCAAACCGGAGGGCATGTTGTCCGGACCTCTGGCAGTCTCTATAGGGGTGCCACAGGGTTCAATTCTCGGGCCGGCTCTTTTCTCTGTATACATTAATGATGTCGCTCTTGCTGCTGGTGATTCTCTGATCCACCTCTGTGCAGACGACACCATTATGTATACATCTGGCCCTTCCTTGGACACTGCGTTAACAAATCTCCAAATGAGCTTCAATGCCATACCACACTCCTTCCATGGCCTCCAAGTGCTCTTAAATGCTAGTAAAACTGCCCGTACCCGCCAGCCCGACTAGCATCCCTACTTTGGACGGTTCTGACTTAGAATATGTGGACAACTACAAATACCTAGGTGTCTGGTTAGACTGTAAACTCTCCTTCCAGACTCACATTAAGCATCTCCAATCCAAAACTAAATCTAGAATCGGCTTCCTATTTCCACAACAAAGCCTGCTTCACTCATGCTGCCAAACATAGCCCCGTAAAACTGACCAACCAACCGATCCGTGACTTCGGCGATGTCATTTACAAAATAGCCTCCAACACTCTACTCAGCAAATTGGTTGTAGTCTATCATAGTGCCATCCGTGTTGTCACCAAAGCCCCATATACTACCCACCCCTGCATGCTCTTGTTGGCTGGCCCTCGCTACATATTTGTCACCAAACCCACTGGCTCCAGGTCATCTATAAGTCTTTGCTAGGTAAAGCTCCGCCATATCTCAGCTCACTGGTCACCATAGCAACACCAACCCGTAGCACGCGGTCCAGCAGGTACAGTTGAAGTCGAAAGTTTACATACACTTAGGTTGGAGTCATTCAAACTCGTTCTCCAACCACTCCACAAATTTCTTGTTAACAAACTATAGTTTTGGTAAGTCGATTAGGACATCTACCTTGTGCATGACACAAGCAATTTTTCCAACAATTGTTTACAGACAGATTATTTCACTTATAATTCACTGTATCACAATTCCAGTGGGTCAGAAGATTACATACGCTAAGTTGACTGTGCCTTTACACAGCTTGGAAAATTCCAGAAAATGATGTCATGGCTTTAGAAGCTTCTGATAAATGATGTCAATTAGCCTGAGTCAATTGGAGGTGTACCTGTGGATGTATTTCAAGGCCCACCTTCAAACTCAGTGCCTCTTTGCTTGACATCATGGGAAAATGAAAAGAAAATCAGCCAAGATTTGTTGACCTCCACAAGTCTGGTTCATCCTTGGGAGCAATTTCCAAACGCCTGAAGGTACCACATTCATCTGTACAAACAATAGCACGCAAGTATAAACACCATGGGGCCACGAAGCCGTTCATACCGCCTCAGGAAGGAGACGCTTTGGTCTCCTAGAGATGAACGTTCGTGTGCGAAAAGTGCAAATCAATCCAGAACAACAGCAAAGGAACCTTGTGAGATGCTGGAGGAAACGGTACAAAAGTATCTATATCCACAGTAGAACAAGTCCTATATCGACATAACCTGGAAGGCTGCTCAGTAAGGAAGAAGCCACTGCTCCAAACCGCCATAAAAAAGCCAGACTACAGTTTGCAACTGCACATGGGGACAAAGATGCATACTTTTTGGAGAAATGTCCTCTGGTCGATGAAACAAAAATAACTGTTAGTGCCACATAAATGACCTTGTGTATGATTGAGAGAAAAAGAGGATGAGTTTGCAAAGTAGTGTGTGAAAACATACCACAACGTGAAGCAAACGGGTAGTGGCAGCATCAGTGTTTGGAGTGCTTTGCTGTCGAAGAGGAGACATGTGTGCACTTCACAAATAGATGGCTTCATGAGGAAGGGAATTATGTGGATATATGAAGCAACATCTCAAGACATCAGTCAGGAAGTTAAAGCTTGGTCGCAAATGTGTCTTCAAATGACAATGACCCCAAGCATACTTCCAAAGAATTGTGGCCAAATGATTGGCTTCAACGACAACAAAAGTCAATATGGAGTGGCCATACACAAAAGCCCTGACCTCAATCCCATAGAACATTTGTGGGCAGCAGAACTAAAAAGCGTGTCGAGCAAGGAGGCCTACAAACCTGACTCAGTTACACCAGCTCTGTCAGGAGGAATGGGCCAAAATTCACCCAACTTATTGTGGGAAGCTTGTGGATGCTACCTGAAACGTTTGACCCAAGTTTAAACAATTTAATGGCAATGCTACCAAATACATAATTGAGTGTTTGTAAACTTTGACCCACTGGGAATGCGATGAAAGAAATAAAAGCTGAAATAAATCACCTCTCTCTACTATCATTCTGACATTTCACATTCTTAAATAAAGCGGTGATCCTAACTGACCTAAGACAGGGAGAATTTTAACTCGGATAAATGTCAGGAATTGTGAAGCTGAGTTTAAATGTATTTGGCTAGGTTATGTAAACTTCCGACTTCAACTGTATATTCACTGGTCATCCCCAAAGCCACACACCCCCCTTTGGCCGCATTCCTTCCAGTTCTCTGCTACCAACGACTGGAATGAATTGCAAAAATCACTTAAGCTGGAGACTTATATCTCCCTCACTAACTTTAAGCATCAGCCGTCAGAGCAAGCCTACCGATCACTGTACCTGTACATAGCCCGTCTGTAAATAGCACACCCAACTAACTCCACCCAATATTGTTATTTATTTTTTTGTTGTTCTTTTGCACCCCAGTATCTCTCCACTTGACATCATCATCTGCCACATCTATCACTCCAGTGTGTAATTGTTAAATTGACATTAATTGTCGCCACATAATGGCCTATTTAGCATGCGTTACCGACCCTCCTATCTTACTACATTTGCACACACTGTACATAGATCTTTTCTATTGTGTTATTGACTGTTACATTTGCTTATCCCATGTGTAACTCTGTGTTGTTTTTTGTCGCACTGCCGTGCTTTATCTTGGCCATGCGCAGTTGTAAATAAAAACTTGTTTAATCTTGCCGACCTGTTTAAATAAGGTGAAATAAAAAATAAATAATAAATAACACTTGTCCGTTCTGTAGCTGGCAAGCCTCTCTGTGAAAATGAGGTTTATCTTGCGTAATAGAAATGCGTCACGATGTGTACAGGGCATTAACGCACGTGAGAGATCAATGACAGCACTGCCGATTTTAGCTAAACTTGGTGTGAATGTGAGTCTTGCCATAGAGATCTAGCATTACAAAAGTACAGCGATGGCAAAATGTGGCCGTATACACAAGACATTGAAAATGCAAACTTTTGAAAGGTCACGCACTCCACACCCCGTTTACCTAAAGTCATGAAATTCAGTACATACAGATGATTCAGAAAGTATTCAGACCCCTTCCCACATTTTTATTCTAAAATGGATTTTAAAATTCTTCATAATGCAAATGGTATAAAAATAAAAAAACAGAAAATACCGTATTTCCATAAGTATTCAGACTCATAGCTATGAGACTCAAACTTGAGTTCAGGTGCATCTGGTTCCATTGATCATCCTTTGAACTTGGAGTCCACTGTGGTAAATTCAATTGATGAACGTGAATTTGGAAAGGCACACACCTGTTCTAATATAGAGTCCCATCAGTTCACTGTGCTTCTGAGCACGCAAACCAAAACACAATTACATTTAAATGTGAAAGTAGATCCTCCTAGTCCTCTCCCCCTTCTTTTCTTATTCTTCTGTTATTTCAGGTCAAAAAATATTTGAGAACAGACTGCAGCGAGAGGCATCTTGCCGCCTGCATGCAGCTCTCCATCAATGTGCCCCCCCCCCCCTCTCCCTCCGCCCCCTCAAAGGAGCTTCAACTTACCGGAGGGCGTTGGAAATCTTTTTCCAAAAGCCCAGAAGAATAAAGTGCTCTGACAAAGGCTGAAAACTATGTCAGAACTAGGTTTTTGTCAAAACCTGGAGAGATTTCCAACGCCCTCCTTTTGTGATAAACATAAATTA
The DNA here is from genome assembly GCF_002910315.2 of Salvelinus sp. IW2-2015. Taxonomy (NCBI): domain Eukaryota; kingdom Metazoa; phylum Chordata; class Actinopteri; order Salmoniformes; family Salmonidae; genus Salvelinus; species Salvelinus sp. IW2-2015. The sequence goes on from NC_036860.1 coordinate 57,469,780, forward strand.
GTTGGCTCTAATTCAAATCAAATCAACTCATGCTCAGTCAAATTGTCCTCTGTTAATTTTGTCAAGATAAACTTTTATATTTCAGAAAGAAGGTCTCTGTTGTGTTTCTTTATATAGCTGCAGCACTCAACCTTAAATTGCATCCTGTATACTATAATAATTTTACCAATACGTTATTGAGCTAATTTATGGGAATGAAAATTATATTTCAGAGGGTTTCTTTTTTATTAAGTCACTAGAACCAATATTTTCAGTACTTATATATATTTTGTTTTGAGGGGGGACCTCCCCGACCCCCGCTAAGTTTCCCCACACAGCTAACACATTTTCCAGAGGAAACACTGGTTTGGAGGAAAGATGAACGGCGCAAAGCACAGAGAGATCCTTGATGAAAACCTGCTCCAGAGTGCTCAAGACCTCAGAATGGGGCGAAGGTTCACTTTCCAACAGGACAATGACCCTAAGCACACAGCCACGACAACACAGGAGTGACTTTGGGACAAGTCTCTGTATGTCCTTGAGTGGTCCAGCCAGAGCCAAGACTTGAACCCAATCGAACATCTTGGAGAGACCTGAAAATAGCTGTGCAGCGATGCTCCCCATCCAACCTGACAGAGCTTGAGAGGATCTGCAGAGAAGAATGGGAGAAACTCCCCAAATACAGGTGTGCCAAGCTTATAGCGTCATACCCAAGAAGATTCAAGGATTTAATCACTGCCAAATGTGCTTCAACAAAGTACTGAGTAAAGGGTCTGAATAATTATGTAAATGTGATATTTCGGTTTTCTTTTATTTAATACATTTGCTAAAATTTCTAAAAATGTGTTTTTGCTTTGCCATTATGGGGTATTGTGCGTAGATTGATGATGGAAAAAATGTTTTTAATCCATTTTAGAATAAGGCTGTAACGTAACAAAATGTGGAAAGGGTCAAGGGGTCTGAATACTTTCCGAATGCACTGTAGGTCCCTCTCCTCACAAGGAACACATTTGCATCTGGCACCCATCATTTAGAATTTTATGAAAAACACTTAAAAGGCTACACTTCTGGCACTGAATGACCGATCTGCATGAAACTTGATATGTGGCATCTATGGCCAAAGGTCTCGCACTCTGTCAACGCAATATTTTCTAAAACAATATGGCTGCTATTGACCAATAAACATTCACGTGGTCTAGCACATAAATCAGTCAAGGACATTTGTATTGTAACCAACCATTGGTACACAAGTTGCAAACACTGTCAAGACCCAACATATGCAAGAACAATCATTTCGTCCACATGGTGGCGATATAATGGTACATGTTTATATCTCTTGATCTGTTTAACTCAGAGTGATTACATTTGGCACACATACTCAGGGATGAGTGTAGCTAACCCACACAATATCTCAGACAACACTGGCTCGATTTTGACAACATTTGGGTAAACGATGAGTCTTGCCAAAGAGATCCTGCATTAAAAAAATTCCGCTAAATGGCCCAAGGGGGCGGGCTTCATAATTTGTGGGGCACAACATGTTTACTGTTGCCTTGTTAATTTATGAAGTGGAAAAAGTGTCTGGCTGACAATGAGTCTTATTGACAGCCGGCGCTTATAGAAAACACTGCTAGCACCAGCCTCAACTGTCTGTGCATACACAATTCCCCCCAACCACCAGTGCAGACAACACTATTCTCCCATAGCACCAGCAACAAGACACCAGTTTGTCACCAGATTCTCTCTAGCTCTCAGGACCGCTGGTATCGCTGTCTGAAATCGCTTCTTGCACTGTCCAATAGTGTTGGGCAATATTACAACAGAATCGTAAATCAACGATGCTCGAGTCATCGTCGATGGTGACGACATTGTGATGTGACAGATGATAGTTTAGCCTATTTGATCTTGACTGATACCGTGCAGTAAAGCTAGCACGTTAGGGCATCGCAGAGCCAGACGACATACCATATGGCCTATTTCTATTTGCCATAGCCTATTTCAATAAATATGTGGTAGGTAGACTATTAACATAATGCAAGAGAACAATGTAGATTGTAGACAGAGCGGAGAGCACCAAAGCTGAATGTCAGATAGGAGGACAAAAGTTTATGGTCAATTCCACGATAACGGAATTACGATTTGACTCCGTTTTTTTTCACTTTAAAATGTATGCCAAACAAAAAAGATTGATTTCAAAGTTCAACAAACCATACAACTCTATGCACAAGGACTACTTTAAACAATTTCCACAGACACATTTACAAAAACGAATTTAGTGGAAGAACTGTGCAGATGCAAACTTCGGTAACAGAATTACAGTAAAACCACATTTCCCAAAAACTCTTTAAATATCTGCTCCGAATTAGGGCAGGACGATATGTCCAAAATATCATATCATGGTATTTTTCAAACTGTTGACAGTATTTTATGTTTTTGATTAATAAAAGTTCTAAATTTGCTTTATGAGTAGTGCGTGACCCTAGGGTGGCAATACCTATATTCTAAATGATTTGAAATGGGTATTTCTCCATTCGGATTGTTTTATACTGTTCAATTCAACTTAAATAATTTCCTGCATTTCCATCAATTTCTGCATTTCCTGCACTCATTTGAGATAATTTCCACACTGCCATGATATGGGCAAAAATACTAGGCCTTATTTTAACCAAATATTGCGATTTAGATCAAAACACTTGGGTGAACTTTTGGAATCATGGAAATAGAATGTTTATTATAATTCTATAGTTAAAATAGAAATAATAGTGGGCACTTTGAATACAGTGTTGTTTGACATGACAACGAATGAAAATGCCATGGACAAGTTATTGTGACCGGGTAGGAACCAAAGTGATGTTCTAGGGGACCCTATAATCTTTGGCTACATTAAATATTTATTCATATAGCCAACATATTCATGCTTTGCCTTTCCTCTTTGATTTAGAAGATACTGTTGCACAAACAACATGCTGATTTAAGCCTCCACCAGTACTGGTATCAAAGGCTGTATTAGCTAGCTACGTTTGACTCAGTACTTTTAGCCAGCTAACTAGCGACTAGCATTAGTGGCTAACACGATTTGGCTTAACTTGCTAAGAAATTTCAAACTAGCTGTTTGCAGATGTGAGAAACACAAACTAATATTGTAATTATAGAACGCTTGTGGATTTATGTTAAGATCAAAGTGGAAACAACATCGTTGTCATCAACATTGTTGCATGTGCTGCATTGACCATGTAGACTGAACGAAAGTGTCTCGTAGTCAAGCAACAACAAATGCAATCCTTGATTGGGGTGGGACTAGGTCTGTGTGGAAAGCGGCATGGAGAGAGAGAAAGAGGGGAGGGATGACTCAAGTAGCGGAGTAAACTACAAAAATGGACGTTACACACGGCGTATCACATTTAACAAACCAAACAGTCAAATACTGTTATAGAAGGTAAAGTAAAAACTCAAACCGGTCCGTGCATAAATACCGGTATATGGTAAAATACTGTATACCGCCCAGCCCTACTCCGAATTAAGATTCAAAGATGTCTGCAGAAAGAATGGGGTCAGCTATGACATGACACCTTGAGGTAAAAAATATATTTTTGTTATTCAACTACAGTAAGTGAAGTGGATTTACACCCAGTAACGGAATAACAGTACATCATGGGTCTAAACACTAAACAGAAATGTAATAATTATACATATCAATGCTACTCATGTTCCACAAGTTTGGACATCAGAGCTCAATAGAGCAGCGATTCTCAACTGGTGGGTCGCAACCGAGGTCTTGAATGGATCGAGGGTGTCCGAGTAAAGAAATATATAAATATACATACATACATACAGTGGGGAGAACAAGTATTTGATACACTGCCGATTTTGCAGGTTTTCCTACTTACAAAGCATGTAGAGGTCTGTCATTTTTATCATAGGATACACTTCAACTGTGAGAGACGGAATCTAAAACAAAAATCCAGAAAATCACATTGTATGATTTTTAAGTAATTCATTTGCATTTTATTGCATGACATAAGTATTGATCACCTACCAACAGTAGAATTCCGGCTCTCACAGACCTGTTAGTTTTCTTTAAAGCCCTCCTGTTCTCCACTCATTACCTGTATTAACTGCACCTGTTTGAACTCGTTACCTGTATAAAAGACACCTGTCCACACACTCAATCAAACAGACTCCAACCTCTCCACAATGGCCAAGACCAAGAGCTGGTGTAGAGGACATCAAGGATAAAATTGTAGACCTGCACAAGGCTTGGATGGGCTACAGGACAATAGGCAAGCAGCTTGGTGAGAGCAACAACTGTTGGCGCAATTATTAGAAAATAGAAGAAAATAGAAGAAGTTCAAGATGATGGTCAATCACCCTCGGTCTGGGCTCCATGCAAGATCTCACCTCGTGGGGCATCAATGATCATGAGGAAGGTGAGGATCAGCCCAGAACTACACGGCAGGACCTGGTCAATGACCTGAAGAGAGCTGGGACCACAGTCTCAAAGAAACCATTAGTAACACACTACGCCGTCATGGATTAAAATCCTGCAGCGCACGCAAGGTCCCCCTGCTCAAGCAGGCGCATGTCCAGGCCCGTCTGAAGTTTGCCAATGACCATCTGGATGATCCAGAGGAGGAATGGGAGAGGTCATGTGGTCTGATGATTCAAAAATAGAGCTTTTTGGTCTAAACTCCACTTGCCGTGTTTGAGGAAGAAGAAGGATGAGTACAACCCCAAGAACACCATCCCAACCGTGAAGCATGGAGGTGGAAACATCATTCTTTGGGGATGCTTTTCTGCAAAGGGGACAGGACGACTGCACCGTATTGAGGGGAGGATGGATGGGCCATGTATTGCGAGATCTTAGCCAACAACCTCCTTCCCTCAGTAAGAGCATTGATGATGGGTCGTGGCTGGGTCTTCCAGCATGACAACGACCCGAAACACACAGCCAGGGCAACTAAGGAGTGGCTCCGTAAGAAGTATCTCACGGTCCTGGAGTGGCCTAGCCAGTCTCCAGACCTGAACCCAATAGAAATCTTTGGAGGAGCTGAAAGTCCATATTGCCCAGCGACAGCACCGAAACCTGAAGGATCTGAGAAGGTCTGTATGGAGGAGTGGGCCAAAATCCCTGCTGCAGTGTGTGCAAACCTGGTCAAGAACTACAGGAAACGTATGATCTCTGTAATTGCAAACAAAGGAATTCAGTACCAAATAGTAAGTTCTGCTTTTCTGATGTATCAAATACTTATGTCTTGCAATAAAATGCTAATTAATTACTTAAAAATCATACAATGTGATTTTCGGGATTTTTGTTTTAGATTCCGTCTCTCACAGTTGAAGTGTACCTATGATAAAAATTACAGACCTCTACATGCTTTGTAAGTAGGAAAACCTGCAAAATCGGCAGTGTATCAAATACTTGTTCTCCCCACTGTACATATATATATTTGATTTTTCATTTATTACAATGAATAAATTCTCCAGTCCGAACTTAAACAACTTATGGTAGAAAGTGTGTATAAATGATAATCAATTTAGATTTTCAAATCATTAAAAAACTTCAATCACAGTATTTTCAATATTGAGCTATTAGCAACGCTATTTTTGTGGTCTCAAACCAGTGAGCTTACTAACATTCTTCATCAAGAATATGGGCAAAATGTTATTATTGACAATGAAAGAGGTGGGAATGTTCCCTTGTCATTTAATTGCTACATTTACTATCAATATAGCATTAAAAATTGTTTTACAGATTGTATTTTCTGATAATTTTTCGTGAGGCAAAACAAGTTGAGAACCACTGCAGTAGAGTATAGTTCAGTAAAATATACTATACTCTACTGTATTGTATTGTACTCTACACACTGTACAGTACTGTGTTGTACTGTGCTCTACTATTCACTGTGCTATCCAAATATGTGAAACATAAGTCTATGATAGGTTCAGATTTGGTCCATTCCTGTCCGTCTGTGGACTGTAACATCAAGACCAGGGTGGACTGACCAAATTTAAACTACTTTTCAAAGTCTATGGACGTCCGGTTTCGGTCAGTGTTCAGTGGGTGAGGATACCGGTTAGAGTAAATGGAAAGAGAGGGGGCTCATGGGTAGGTGTCAGTCAGTAAGAGCTGGGAGAGGTGACATTAACTTGAAAGTGAGAGGCATAGAGAGAGCGGGGGAGGGGTTGTCCAGACTCAGACGGTTTTAACACACTTGGTTTGACCACCAGACAACAGAAAGAAAGAAAACAGTTATGAGCTGAACAAAACAGTATGCCAGCGGAAGGGAGGACAGTAGCAGATGACCCAACTGTGATTAGTGACTATTGTGATTTCCCATTGTAGCCAATTCAGTGGCAGTAATTCCTATAAAGATTGGTAACGGACTTCCAAGTTTGAATCACTTAATAATTCATCAACAAAATTTATATCAGTAATTGGTAGGTCTACCATTACTTGTTACTTCATTGTCCTCTATCCTCATCAGGGAGAGAAAATACCTTAAAGATATATGAATTTGGTCAGGTCGCCCAAAAAGTTACATATTGCAGCGTTAAACTTACAGATGGTAAACAATTTCTCCAAAACTAAATATGTGTTAAATATTAGTTGGCAGGGGTCTTTACGTCAACATCATTGTGTTTTGATGTATTTGTGATACCTTTTAATACATTTTCCGGTAGATGTTTTCTAAGACCCCTTTTCCATCTGTTTATCCAGAAATCAAAGCCTTTACTTAAACCTAATTTTTAAGATGGAAAATTGTTAAAAAATGCATCTATGCCTTCATTTTCCAAAATATACACTCTTAGCTTTCATTTGACATGCTCCTATTAACTTCACATGCTCATGGGTCCTTTTACATGGAAATACCCTATTTTTTCTCTCGCTCTCACCTCTCCAATGTCGGATGATGATGGGCCTTTTGCAGTGGACAGTCTGTTCTCCGGCTTGTTATTTTAAAAGCTTAATTTCCCTTTTTGTCCCAATCCCCATTTGATTTGAATTGGCCAAGGAATATAGCCTACTCTTTCATGTCTAGTAGACAGAGCAGAGAATTCCAACAAAGCAGCACAAAATGTTCAGTCAGAAAATATTGTTTATTTTTTACAGACACTCAACTATCTTGTGTCTAGCTGTTTAAAAACTTAGGCTGATAACCTATCCTCCTACCACAGGAGGTTGGTGGCACCTTAATTGGGGAGGACGGGCTTGTGGTAATGGCTGGAGCAGAATTGGTGGTATCCATGTGTTTGATGCCATTCCATTGTACTCCGTTCCGGCCATTATTATGAACCGTCCTCTCCTCAGCAACCTCCGACTAGGCCTATCATAAAAGCTTTAGGACAAATGAAAGTTATGAACATTAGCCTATTTCCCGAAAACTGTACTGTTGTCCTAAAGTTGCCACTTTCAAAAAGAACAATGACAAATCTATAGGCCTAAGGTATTTTCAATCACAACTTTATGAGAAGTAGAACAAACAATAGCACACAGTGTGGTCAAAGACGTGGTAACTTAGTTGTAGTCATAATGTGATTACCTTAATGTGAGAAAGACAAAGGAGCTGATCGTGGACTACAGGAAAAGGAGGGCCGAACAGGCCCCCACTAACATTGTCGGCGGTATAGTGGAGCGGGTCGAGAGTTTCAAGTTCCTTGGTGTCCACATCACCAACAAACTATCATGGTCCAAACACACCAAGAAAGTCATGAAGAGGGCACGACAACACCTTTTCCCTCTCAGGAGACTGAAAAGATTTGGCATGGGTCTCCAGATCCTCAAAAAGTTCTACAACTAAACCATCGCGAGCATCCTGACCGGTTGCATCACAGCCTGGTATGGCAACTGCTCGGGATCTGACCGTAAGGCGCTACAGAGGATAGTGCGTTCAGCCAAGCTTCCTGCCATCCAGGACCTATATACTAGGCGGTATCAGAGGAAGGCCCAAAAAATTGACAAAGACTCCAGTCACCCAAGTCATAGACTGTTCTCTCTGCTACCGCACGGCAAGCAGTACCGGAGCACCAAGTCTAGGTCCAAAAGGCTCCTTAACAGCTTCTACCACCAAGCCATAAGACTGCTGAACAGGTAATCAAATGGCCACCCGGACTATTTACCTTGACCCCCTTTGTTTTTACACTGCTGCTACTCGCTGTTTATTATCTCTGCATGTACAAATTACCTCGACTAACCTGTACTCCCGCATATTGACCCGGTACCCCCTGTATATAGCCTCGTTATTGTTATTTTATTGTGTTACTTTTATTATATTTTACTTAAGTGGTACAAGCATTTCGCTAGACCCGCAATAACATCAGCTAAATATGTGTATGTAACCAATAAAAGTTGATTTAGTAAATATTTTCTTAACTCTATTACTTGAACTGCATTGTTGGTTAAGGGCTTGTAAGTAAGCATTTCACGGTAAGATCTACACATGTTGTAATCAGCGCATGTAACAAATACAATTTGATTGGATTTGATATAACTACAAACATAGTTATGTTTTTTGGTTATTTATCAACTTATTTCCAGATATCTTTCCGGATATCTTCTGAACTAAACTACCCACAATGTGCTATTTCTCAACGTCATATGTTAGTTCATATGCTAGCTCGGTAACTAGCTCAAGCTGGCTAACGTTAGCACTCTCATGCTCTTCAGACTTTGAACCTGTTAGCACGGCAGGCTCTGGTGTCTTCTTGCCATGGGCTCAAAACGAAAGAAAATCATAGCTACTTGCTCTAATTGTGTATGTAGTACCTTGTCTGTTCTTTTTGTTTTGTCAACTTTGACATGTTCTCTGTGAAGTAGGCTATGCAAGTTTTGTAACATTTTCAACCTTGGCTTAGTGCTAGCGCACTAGATGACTGACATCAAATCTACTTTGGATTTTTCTCATTATAGTTATTTGATTTCCCTCACTAACTCTCCCTCGGCCCGGTGAAGCGCCAGCCTCCCCCTCGCTTTGGTAGCCAACTCAGCCTGCACTCTTTTAAATGTTTTTACCTTCGATTGGGCCCCAGACATCAATCTCTAAGTCTCTGCTCTCTCTTTGCTTTTGATCTGCCGTTTAGTTTGTGTTTGTTAGTTGTGTTCTATCTGGTCTTCAGTTGTTAGCAGGCTTGGTGGTTGGATAGGCTAATAGCTAGTTAGCTAAGTGGCTAACGTTACCTGGCTGGCTAGATAGCTATATGCACTTATCTTAGCCGGCTAACAATCTTTGATAACATTCTTTGATAACTGGTTAGATGACGTTATGTTTTTACAAAACACTAGTTTACTTTAATGTAGCTGTAAACTAGGTGTTGATAGCAACTGGCTGACTCATGCTGTGATAACTTAACGTTAGCAGGCTAGTAGGGCTAACGTTAGCAGGCTAGTTGGCTAGCAAACTTGCAAGTTGATTTGTTACAATAAATTCAAGTATTTGATGGTAACTTGGCTGAAAATTGGTTTAATTTGAAGTTATGCATTTGAAGTTATTGCTGTTGGAGTTTACGTTATAGGGAATAGGGTGGCTTGTCGGGTCCTCCATATTAAACCAGACCTCTGAAAAACATTTTCCAACATGTCTTCAGAATTCTGATCAGTTTTATGTCATAACTCGAAAAGTGAGGTGTAACTTTACATTGGGACTTTTGATTCATATACTAATGCAAATCCATACGTTACATTTGATTACATTTATGCTACCTACCCTTAAGGAGGATGAGGCAAATAAAGCCATTATTATCTAGATCTGAAGGTAGATATAAAACCTAACTCACTACTGTACTGTTGACTGTCACTTTGCTCCATCATGCCTAGGCTTTCAACAACATTATCTTTCATCATGATTCTTCCAGTTGTTGTAGTGATAGGGGTAAAAAATATTATATTGATACTAAAGGGGGAAAAGTATGTATATATATATATATATATATATATAATTTGTTTTACTTGGTAACATTAGCTAGTGCTAGTTGGCTGTAACTGCACTGAAACTCCAGTATTTTTCATCCTATAGATTTTTCTCCATCTTCTTTCTAAATAGTGAGCCAACATGTTTTCAGGACTTTCAATTCAATGATTGATCAAAACTAATTTTCTCATGCTCTCTCGTCTCTCTGCAGCAGACATATCGTTAGCAATGTTTGGAACATCAAATTACTATAAAACCGCAATACATATAAACTCAGCAAAAAAATAAACGTCCTTTCACTGTCAACTACGTTTATTTTCAGCAAACTTAACATGTGTAAATATCTGTATGAACAGAACAAGATTCAACAACTGAGACATAAACTGAACAAGTTCCACAGACATGTGACTAACAGAAATTGAGTGGTGTCCCTGAACAAAAGGGGGGTTCAAACTCAAAAGTAAGTCAGTATCTGGTGTGGCCACCAGCTGCATTAAGTACTGCAGTGCATCTCCTCCTCATGGACTGCACCAGATTTGCCAGTTCTTGCTGTGAGATGTTACCCCACACTTCCACCAAGGCACCTGCAAGTTCCCGGACATTTCTGGGGGGAATGGCCCTAGCCCTCACCCTCCGATCCAACAGGTCCCAGACGTCCAGGCTCTTCGCTGGCCATGGCAGAACACTGACATTCCTGTCTTGCAGGGAATTACTCACAGAATGAGCAGTATGGCATCGTCATGCTGGAGGGTCATGTCAGGATGAGCCTACAGGAAGGGTACCACATGAGGGAGGAGGATGTCTTCCCTGTAACGCACAGTGTTGAGATTGCCTGCAATGACAACAAGCTCAGTCCGATGATGCTGTGACACATCGCCCCAGACCATGATGGACCCTCCACCTCCAAATCGATCCCGCTCCAGAGTACAGGCCTCGGTGTAACGCTCATTCCTTCGACGATAAACGTGAATCCGACCATCACTCCTGGTGAGACAAAACCGTGACTCATCAGTGAGAGAACTTTTTGCCAGTCCTGTCTGGTCCAGCGACGGTGGGTTTATGTCCATAGGTGACGTTGTTGCCAGTGATGTCTGGTGAGGACCTGCCTTACAAACAGGCCTACAAGCCCTCAGTCCAGCCTCTCTCAGCCTATTGCGGACAGTCTGAGCACTGATGGACGGATTGTGCGTTGCTGGTGTAACTCGGGTAGTTGTTGTTGCCATCCTGTATCTGTCCCGCAGGTGTGATGTTCGGATGTACCGATCCTGCACAGGTGTTGTTACACGTGGTCTGCCACTGCGAGGGCGATCAGCTGTCCGTCCTGCCTCCCTGTCTTAGGCATCTCACTGTACGGATATGGCAATTTCTTGCCCTGGCCACATCTGCAGTCCTCATGCCTCCTTGCAGCATGCCTAAGGCACATTCATGCAAATGAGCAGGGACCCTGGGCATCTTTCTTTTGGTGTTTTTCAGTCAGTAGAGTAGAAAGGCCTCTTTAGTGTCCTAAGCTTTCATAACTGTGACCTTAATTGCCTACCGTCTGTAAACTGTTAGTGTCTTAACAACCGTTCCACAGGTGCATGTTCACTAATTGTTTATGGTTCATTGAACAAGCATGGGCAACAGTGTTTAAACCCTTTACAATGAAGATCTGTGAAGTTCTTTGGATTTTTACGAATTATCTTTGAAAGACAGGGTCCTGAAAAGGGGATGTTTCTTTTTTTGCTGAGTTTAGAATCGTGACAATTGCAATACATATCGGCACCTAAGTATCATGGCAAAATCGTATAGTGAGGTCCCTGGCCATTCCCAGCCCTAAATAGTAGCATCCGATTTCGTGCTATTAGCCCAATGGTGGTTTTAGCAGATGTTTCTTTTATATTTTATATACATTTTGGTTGGCCAATAAGGGGCCATACCACCGTATATCACAATGCTTTGTGAGTACATAATCACGATAGGTTAAAGGTTGACATCGTCCAACCCTACTGCCCAACAGTGCTATATATCACTAAGCAATTAAATGTCTATCAAGTATACTCAAGGCAATCAAGATGCCAACTAAATCCACCACAAACTCTTTTCAAGCTACAAGTACGGCGCAAACTCTAAAAATTATAGACAGCAAAGCTTGCCTTGCAACGCCTCAAGAAGCGGTTTTGACTCACAAAACACATTAGACCCAGAAAATGTTACTGAGGACAACAAATCAAGGCCCTAAGAGGCAGAGACACAGTCAGCGCTGTGTTAGGCCATACACTGTGCTCCAGTGCAGAGTCAGAGGCACTCTCTCCTTACCACCCTGAACCCAGTATTGGGCTAACTTACTTTTCTCCCTGAAGATGTTGGGGTTCCTAGACAGCACTGTCTGCAGCAGCACAGGCACGTCTCCCTCCGGGTCATCACTGCCCAGGTTATCCTTCAGCTCTCTGCAATGGAAGGGGGGAATCAACTAATGCAACTGTGGCTCATAATAAGAGACAACTGCTCACTCTTATCAGCGGTTGTGACCCCTAGCGTTGAAAGGTGTGCGGTGATGAGGGTACTCACATGTGCTCTGTGGAAACCTGGTTGAGGCTGTGAGCCAGCTGGGACACCAGGTTCTCATCCCGGCAGGCCAGCAGACAGTTGACCTCCTCCGCGATCCTCCCATTGAACAGCAGACTCTTAGTGGTGGTGGCGGGGAGAGGGGATGGCAGGGGCAGCTGGTTTAACACTGCAAAGAGGAAGAGCAGACCGGTTACGCATAATTCAGAGGCCGGAGCTGCGATGGTACAGCACCACATTGTGATATAGCTACGCAGCTTAGAGACCACCATCCACGTACAGCCCCCGAGCAATTGCTTGAGCTACACTGAGAATTCGAAAAGTATGAACGCCAATGGTCCAATATTCTAGAAAACTGCTGTGCGGACGCATAGATGTTTTGGACTCTGATATGCGCTTTAGCCTGATAGGTGTCTGGGTGACTAATAAAACACCTGAGATGGGAAAAATAGTGCATGGATGGATCAACATCCCAGCTACTCCCCGATATTGGTTACGCTAAAGTATTAGGTTAGGGGTAAATCCAACACTACACATCACTGCATAAACCATCCATATGTTTTAAGCATGAAAAATAGAGGAAATCCTGCTTCCGTCTGCTAAAGACCTTACACCTGGAGAGAAATGCACCTTTTGGCAAAACAATAACCTACAAGCAGGGGTTGCGTTAATGCAGAATTCTACGTTTTTCCATGCATGTTTTTTTATAAAAACACCTAAGAAATATATTGCTGCTTTTTGTAAACGCAGATCTAAAATGCTTCTTATTGTAATTTCTGCTCGGCATTATACTAATTTTGTGATTCAGTTGCACTTCACACGGATGAGAATTCACAAATGGGCATTTTATAGTTTTTTTCAGGGCGGTCAGCGTTTTGAAAATGCAGATTTCTGAACTCTAACGCGACCCCTGTAAAACTGAAATGCACTTCTTGGGATTGCTTAGCAGGTGGATAGGAAACATCAAAGAATAATTAAAAGAAAAGATGTTCTCACACACTGTACTTGCAAAGTCACTTGTTTATTTTGTGCCAATGTTTCAGCCTCATGGCTCTTTGTCAGAGATCATATTTGTATTCAAGCTACCTAAGCTATTGGATAACTAGCACAGAACGTTTGCCTGGAATTGTAGTCAAGAGAAATTGCCATCCAGACTTTGACACTTAGCCACGGTGTAATTTATTGCATTGAAAGTCCAGGGACTAAGACAACAAAATGTGCACAGGTGGATACTATCTATCGGCACTATACATCACATTACCCATGTCACTCTAAAGCAAAGGCTATTGAAAAGTACCATCAATAATAGTGTGTCCTAAATATCAAGACTGCAATATTCATGTAGAGAACATTCATGTTTTATTACAACAGGAAACAAAAGAGCAATAAAAACAAGCTAAATTCAATCTTGCCAACTTGGTAAATTAATTATCTAAATACCAAGAAATGAACTTTGCGGCTGGCAGCACTGACCATAAAGCAAGCAAAATGGTCCAGACTTTTTTTAGAGGATTGTATACATTTTAAGAACAGCTTTGTATACTATAACTTTGCAAACTAAACAGGGCGGTACAAGTAAAAAAAATGTCAGACAAAAAATATATATCTTTAGGTTGTTCGAATGGACAAGTAAAAAAAACACACAAAAAAACACAGAAAGCCAAGCCGCGCGTCCACATATTGATATTTTGTGACAGTAAGGGAGTTATTTTCCCAGTTCTAGCTTATTTTTGGTCTGCAAACAGAGTTCGTACGATCATGAAAACCCCAGAAAAGTTGTGAATCTGCGTACGTGCCCAGGCCTAGGAGAGAGAGAGATATTGTAGAAACAGGTAGCCTAGCCTATTAAACAATGATAGACAGACTAACTACAATAGATAGCCAACGCAAAACATATCATGTAGCATGACTAGTTTTCTTGGTAGGCCTATTTAACAATTATTCTTTATTTAACTAGGCAAGTCAGTTAAGAACAAATTCTTGTTTACAATGACAGCCTACCGTTTAGCATCTATTAATGTCATTGTCATGTCAGATGTCCTAAAAAAACGTTTTGTGAATTGAAGAATGGATGCGTTAATTAACCACTGATAAAAACATTTGTAAAACCTCCTCTCAAATGCTCAATATTGGTAGATGAGAAAAATCTGACTGTTGGAAAACTGGGATTCCCCTCTATTCATCATTGGCCATGTAATTCTGACAACATTATAAATATTCCTAGAATGGTCGAATTGACTCCCATGCTGTCAATAGATCTCCCCTGAAACCTGACTATGTTAAGCCTCATAAGGTTGTAGATAAATATGTCTTAGTTACCTTTGAAGTAGTGTAAGCCATGCTATACAATAAGGGCCGAGATGTGGTATATGGCCAATATACCACAGCTAAGAGCTGTTCTTAGGCATGACGCAACGCTGAGAGTCTGGACACAGCCCTTAGCCATGGTATATTGGCCATATGTCACAAACCCCAGAGGAGTCTTATTGCTATGATAAACTGGATACGAACGTAATTAGAGCAGTAAAAATAAATATTTTGTCATGCCCGTGGTATAGTCTGATACCACGGCCAATGTACTTTGCCAGTGTACCATCAAAGCTTGCAGCTGGTCTAAATGTCAGTAGACGCAGTCCTGAAAAATAGCCTGGCCCTGCTAACATCTTTTCACTTGCTTTCCAGGTACCCGTAAGTATCGCCTTTGTTAAAAATGTAGCTGCATTGCATTTGGAAAATATTCAGACCCGTTCCCCTTTTCCAAATGTTGTTACGTTGCAGCCTTATTCTAAAATTGATTAAATATTTTTTTCCCCTCATCAATCTACACAAAATAACCCATAATGACAAAGCGAAAACAGGTTTAGAAATGTTTGCAAATATGAGATTCGAAATTGAGAACAGGTACATCCTGTTTCCATTGATCATCTGCGAGATGTTTCTACAACTTCATTGATGTCCAATTCAATTGATTGGACATCATTTGGAGAGGCACACACCGGTCTATAAGGTCCCACAGTTGACAGTGCATGTCATTGTAAAAACCAAGCCATGAGGTTGAAGGAATTGTCCGTAGAGCTCCAAGACAGGATTGTCGAGGCACAGATCTGAGAAAGGGTACCAAAAAATGTCTGCAGCATTGAAGATCCCCAAGAATACAGTGGCCTCCATCATTCTTAAATGGAAAAAGTTTGGAACCACCAAGACTCTTCCTAGAGCTGGCCACCTGGCCAAACTGAGCAATCGGGGGAGAAGGGCCTTGGTCAGGGAGGTGACCAACAACCCGGTGGTCACTTTGACAGAGCTCCAGAGTTCCTCTGTGGAGATGGGAGAACCTTCCAGAAGGACCACCATCTTTGCAGCACTCCACCAATCAGGCCTTTATGGTAGAGTGGCAAGACGGAAGTCACTCCTCAGTAAAAGGCACATGACACCCCGCTTGGAGTTTGCCAAAAGGCACCTCAAGGACTCTCAGACCATGAGAAACAAGATTCTCTAGTCTGATGAAACCAAGATTGAATTCTTTGTCCTGAATGCCAAGCGTCACGTCTGGAGGAAACCTGGCACCATCCCTACAGTGAAGTATGGTGGTGGCAGCATCATGCTGTGGGGAAGTTTTTCAGCGGCAGGGACTGGGAGACTGACTAGTCAAGGTCGAGGGGAAAGATGAACGGAGCAAAGTACAGAGAGATCCTTGATGAAAACCTGCTCCAGAGTGCTCCCAACCTCAGACTGGGGCGAAGGTTCACTTTCCAACAGGAAAACAACCCTGAGCACACAGCCAAGATAACACAGGAGTGACTTTGGGACAAGTCTCTGTATGTCCTTGAGTGGCCCAGCCAGAGCACGGACTTGAACCCAATCAAACATCTCTGGAGTGACCTGAAAATAGCTGTGCAGCGACACTCCCCATCCAACTTGACAGAGCTTGAGAGGATCTGCAAAAAATAATGGGAGAAACTCCCCAAATACAGCATGTAGCGTCAAACACAAAAAGACTCAAGGCTGTAATCACTACCAAAGGTGCTTCAACAAAGTACTGAGTAAAGGGTCTGAATACTTATGTGATATTTCAGTTTATTTTCTATACATTTGCAAAGATTTCTGAAGACCTGTTTTTGCTTTGTCATTATGGGGTATTGTGTGTAGATTGATGAGGGGGGGGAAAACATGTAATCCATTTCAGGATAAGGCTGTAACGTAACAAAATGTGGAAGTCTGAATTCTTTCCGAATGCACTGTACCTTTCATAATATACCGAACAAAAATAAACACAACATGCAACAATTTCCAAGATTTTACTGAGTTCATATAAGGAAATCAGTTAACTTTCCAGATGCACTGTGTATCAGTTAATGTGTGAGTGGCAGTGTAATACTTACAGTCAGTAAGGCTAGCGATCCCAGCAAGAGTAGTGATGGGAACATGAGGCATATCCCCATTCATGCTGAAGATAGGGGTGTGGGGGTCGTGTCGATGCACAGGTTGCTCAATGTCGTCGCCCTCCAACTGTTCCTCACATCTCCCGACCGCTGCAGAACAGAGAGGACTTCATTAGAACAGCCAGCGGCAATGCCTTATTCACAATATGACACAACGCTCCTCAATATGCAACTGTCCTCAGAGGTGATAGATCATGTTAAAGGGATAGTTAGCATTGGCACACTAAACTACCTCTTAACTTCCTTCATACTGCACACAGATACATATAAATGGTATCCACGAGTTTGTCTGACTCTGTGGAAGTAGCTCAAGGACTTCATTGCTAAAATCCAGAACTACCCCTTTAAACCAAAGCCTTGGCAAAAACAGAATCAAGGGTGAGCAAGAATCATCAAGAATCATCAGTAGACAGAGATGAACTAATGGGTTTACATTAATTAGACACTATAATTCAGCCAGGGCTGAGGGGATTTCAGAGAGTAGAGTAGTGAAACTTAGTAAAAAAAGGCTACTTGTTGTACACATGGGGAAAGTGGTCGATGAATGGCAGAACAAACACACTATTAGTACAACACTTTTGCAGACATGCATGTGCATAGTACTGGTGGTACTTGCCCTGAAAAGTTTCAGTGGTGTCATCAAAGCAACCCATTCAAAATACAGTCAGCTTCTTTCCTACTAATAATGCAATGACTTTCGGACAGTTCCGAATTTATAAGCTAAATTTAACTGAAGCATGCAGATGTATGTTTTTTTCATCAGGACTGAACTGCAGTGCATTTAAAGAATTTTCCCTAACCTTTTGCATTTGGACGGAACCTCATTATCTTTCACTACTATTTTCTTTGGAGCCACTTTCAGAGAAGACAACCAGAGGAGTAATTATCCCACTATAGCATGATCAACACGAGATTGACAGTAGAGATAAGGATCGGCAACACATAGCAATAGGCCTAGATGACATGACATGGTACAGCTCCGTTATCAGTGGTTACTGGGGTAGTTCCTTGACAATCCTAGAAAGTGTGCCCCCATGCGTGCTTAAATGAAAACTGCCACCCCTTTCTGGACCCAAATGCTTATGGTCACTCTGGGGCTGTGCTGGTTGGGTAAGAGGGTGGGCGAGCAAGCAGCACAAAGGATTATCTGGTTGAAAGAAAGAAGGCAATTCCTCTGGAGCAGCAGGGTCTTCTTGAAAACACTTGCCTTGAATTGCTCCCTAACTGTGCATTTGCAGGTAACTACTATAGCTATAGTTGTACTATTACTTTAATGTGTTTCTTTCTGGTCAATAACCATCATTCAAGCAGTAACATTCAGGCATTGCCATTGTACTTTGATAGATATGTTAATACAAGTACATTTCCAATGAATATAGCAGACCTGCAGCTTGTATGTGTAGGCTAAAATGTGTTGGTCAATGACAATCCAACACAGTAAACTAATTCAGTCATATGGGATAGCCACGACATTTTCCACAGATAATGGGCCATTTAGCTTAGTCATGCAAGAAGCTAATGTACTAGCTGAATTCAATAACATTGAAAAAGTAGCTACACTGGCTATTTAACTAGCAAAGGCAAGTCAAACTAGTCCTCTTCCCTGTAAATACGTGGCAGCGTAACAGACGGGTGAACGTTGCCATCATTTGCATACGCTACTTAATAAACATGGTTAATAATGAGGTTGTTAATTTAGCTAACATGTGCATGCAACCTTTATTAGCCAACTAGCACTAGCTACAGAACTATTTGGTATTTCTTTCATGCCTAGCATGAGATAGTGGCTCAATCCCAATAGCCCCCTTTAGCATGAGCCTGCGAGTCGTAGTGGTATTCCAATTCAACTTTCAGCGAGGTGTGCCTTTTCAGCCCACTAGTTGGTCCTCCAAGCGAAGCGAATCGAGATGCAGGCTTTCTATTGAGCGATTCCCAAAACTCCATTGAACTCTGCGACCCAACCCTGGAGAGTTGCTGGGTCGTTCCATTTAATTTCAGCATGCAATGACACCAACCATCTCAGATTGTTCTGAAATTATTTCTGTTAGAAACAGATAAGATAAGCATTCCGGAAGCATTACCAAACTTGTTTTAAACAATGAGCAATACATGAGGAATCCAAAGATGTGGTCAAAAGTCATCCACGGACCCCCCACTGCAACAACGAGTATCTGGTCACTAAATGGTGCAGTTCTTGCTATTAGGTGATTTTAACCCCCCCGGGTTGGTTGTTTTTGTGGCACAAATCCAATTCAAGTCAATGGTACCCAGGTTAGCATTTCTGCAATTCATTGCATTCCACAATCAATTTTCAGATACTTTAAGATGATTTGGACATGAAGAGTGACCATTTTAATATAGACTTGCATTTGATTTGTGACACAAATGCTAAAAAGTTAGCACTTGAAACAGTGGCCAGGTAAACTAAACTAAAGTATGGGTTGCTGTCATACCAGAGGGGTATCCTACAAAGCAAGCTAGATCTACTCCGGGTTTTCTAAAGCTAACCAGCTTCAGTTAGCTTCACATTCCAGCTCAGGCTTCAACCGTACTACGATGGTGGATATATGCCTGTAACTGTGCGTGCATGTGGCACATGGCTTGTCGAACGCCGAACTCTTCATTGAGACAATGGTGAAACATCAATGGGCGAGTCAGTGTCACATTTGAATTTTTTCCAAAATCAAAAAGAAAGAAAAGTTATTTTGAAAATTCAGCAGGCTATATGGTGTGAAATAGGCTTTTAGAAGTGCCGTCTTCATTTTATTACTTATCATTAATTCCAACTTTGGTGTGCTTATCAATGCACAACCACCTTTTCCCCCACTCCTATCGATAAAATAATTGTATTACGTCATACAAAAGTGTTACTGTGCGAAGGTTAAAATGCATTGTCATTACAAAATTTGTAATGTGATATATTTTAACATTACAATTTTTGAACACACAAAAAAAACACTTGATTAATTAAATATTTATTCAGTTTTACTCCTCAAATTAACAGGATGATGACACAAGCGGGATCTGATTTCATTGGTCCTCAACTCGTGGCTCAGTCATTTAATTCAGGGTAAGTGGAGTTAGCATGCCCCGGAGCAGGTTAGTTCTGATGGATTCGTTACTAGAGTGAAATGCTTACTTACAAGCCCTTAACCAACAATGCGGTTAAGAAAAATAAGTGTTAAGCAAAAAATAAAAGTAAATTTCCATTTCTTGCTATTTAAAAAGATTGTCAAGGAACTACCCCAGTAACCACTGATAACGGAGCTGTACCATGTCATGTCATCTAGGCCTATTGCTATGTGTTGCCGATCCTTATCTCTACTGTCAATCTCACCAACTAACATTAGCCAGCTAGTTATACATTTAGCTTGCTATATGGGCATTTGCCATTTGTATGAACTGTAATTCGCGTTGATTAATGCTTTAGGGACTCCTGCGCAAACCAGCCTGTAATCTTGTGAAAACCAGTGGATGTAAAGAATCTAGCTAAAGCATTGAACTTTACTGCAAATTTAATAAACCATTTTGTAAGCTTGCCTTACAAAAATGTAAAATCTGACGTGTCATTGTTCTTTATTGTAGTAGTAACGTTAGATTGAAGTTATTTTTCATGCAATTACAGCTGAAGTAACGAAGCTAGTTAACTCAACATTAATTGCCAAGATTTTGCAGAAAATGACTGAGTGAAGGAAATTTGACCGTTACATGTCAAACTGCTATTATGGAAAGGAGCGTTAGGTAGCCTAAAGGTTAGAGAGGCGTGCCAGCAATTGGAGGTTTGCCTGTTCAAATCCCGGGTCCAACTGGAAGAATTGGGTAGGAAGTGAGCTGGTAACCAGAGGGTAGCTGGTATCAAATCCAAGACACCATTGTCAGCTGTTGTGCCCTTGAGCAAGGCACTTAACCCCCCACAAGAACAAGTGCCCAGTGTGGCCGTCCCCCGCACCACTACAAAAAAAAACTGTATATGTATGCATGTGTGCCTTTCCAAGGGGTTGTGTTAAAAGCAGAAGTAACATTTTGGTTGGACCTTGTGTGACCAATTGACCAATAAAGTGTCCTTAATCTTAAATCCTGCTGCTTCAGTACTATTCCACATTGAACTACAGCGAGAGCATGGGTACATTACGGGCACATTGTTGTTTTGCAGTTCTCATATGTTAAGTACGTATTTTCTGCATGAGAAATATAAATTAAGCTATTACTGCCGCCAGTACAGGCATTGTGAAAAACACAAGGCTTCTCGTCAATGAACTGCGTGGTAGGCTATCCTTCGGTGGCTTCTGCTGTTGGTGAGTGATGTCCCATGCCATAGGGTTATTTATCTCTCCCTACCACTAGTTGCTCTATTTAAGGGACACTCCCCTAACAAGGGGCACTCAAACGAGGGGGAGGGCTAAGGGGGGTATTGGGATTGATCCAGTGAGGGCCTTCTAAGCACAATTTGCTAGCCAGGAGGCTAACCATTGTTAGCAACTGAGACTCACTCCTTGAGTAACATTAGCTAGGTACATAGTTATAGTTAGCTCATCTAGCTATACCTGGATGACATGATCAATACGACATGCCTTTGATCACCCAGATGGATGAGAACAGTTTGACGGCAAGCAGGATTCATGATTACGGATTCTTGATTTTACTCTCTGCTGCTCGGGTTGACAACATAGCAGCACATCTGTCTCTCTCCCTCTCTGGCAACACAGTAACGTTAATCAATCGGATACAGTAGCCAGTAGGTTACTAATTGCACAGCCCAAAACCAATTAGAGTCCAACGTATTTCAGCAACTTTCTTATCATCTACTATCATCAAACTTAGTGTTTTACAAGAACCCAGTGTTGCACATCCCTTTTCCTGAAGATCGTTCAAGATTTGCAAGCAACGTACCTATATGTATATACTTTATCAAGTTAGATTAATATCTACATTGATATGTTGCTAATTTCCCTGGAAACAAATGAATCAACTTTGTTTGAAGTAACCAATCCAGTGCAGAGGGAATGGCTATATGTATATTTAACATGTCATCAACTAGACAAGACATGTTAAATATCTGTGGTGAATGTGATGATTCAATTTGATAAATTGTAATTAGATAACTTGGTAAATAAAGCTGCATCTATAATTGTATAAGTGAACGTAAATTATGCTGAATGTGTACAATTTGGTAGCCTCTAAACTGAAAAGGAAGCTTGCCCAGCTTGTTAGGCAAACGTTTTAACCAGTTTAGTTGCCATCGTTGCAAAAATCTCCTAGCACTAGCTAGTGTGTAGCATTAGTCATTAGATAACTAGCTAAAGCCTATTTCTCAGCACATCTAGCTCCACCATAAACGTCAGAAAACATTAAACTAATGACAAAATCGTGTAGTTGCATTTGTTAGTTTTGTCTAAATAGCGAACAACTAGCTCGTTAGGTTACGCACCTAGCTAGCTATAATATTCCAAACCTCGCTAGATAGCTAACAAAAGTTAGCTGTGGCTAGCTAACGTTAGCTAACTACCGAGACTACAACCGAAACCATGCTTGCGTTGACTCGCCCACATAGTCGTTCCTTAGCCACGGTAAGGCCATCCCTTTTGGTTTGTTATCATGATTGTTCGTGCAGATAAGGATTTTATTTTCACCGTCTCAATGGCCTACGTCGGCCTATTAGCTTGCTAACTGAACCTCGGACTTGCCTGAGGAAGCGTAACCCCGACCCGACGCCTATGAGCGGATACAAGGCAATAAGCAAAATAAAGGGAGAAATGACCTATCCGTGCATTCCATAGCATCTAACCAGGTTCACTGAATATTAGCAACACCCGTGTAGCCGATAGGAATTGTTTTGTGATGGTGCTCCTAAATCTATCTTGTACAATCATATTTACCTCTGGATGTGTTGATAAAAAGAAATGGTTGCAAAGTGGTTCGAACCGTGTCTCTAGCTCCCTCTCCGTTCTATCGCTCTAACAGCTCCTCCGAGTACCAGTAATAATATAACAACAATAATCCGGGTCGGGAGGGTTCGTTCGTCTTCCTTCTCACTGCAAACATCTATGCTTAAAGGGGGCAAACGTTCCCATAACCGGTACTTGCACCGGTTTCTCCCCAACCCCAGCAGAAAGTGAGTGCAAATTCCGACTGTTTTCGGAAAACAATCCAATGTGAAAAACAGGAACGCTATTGACGCGGTGATAAAAGGGATCCACAGACTATCCCCCTTCTCTCGCAGAACAAAATGCCGACCGGAAGAACTGCTGCAGGAATAACTCCCTCCACCGGCGCCAAACCAACTAGCAGCAGCAACCATAGCCAGTAACAGTTACTTCCGCCGCTTTCTGCATTGCTACCCTTTGCTAGAATTTCTACTGTACACTGATAACATCCACACAACTACAGTAAATGTTTTGGAGAGGTCGAGGTCACCCGTGAGTATGCAACGAGTAAAACCAATGTAAGTAGTTGTTGCTAGTTAATAAAATAAGATAACTAACGTTAGCATAATGATAATTCCAATACATACATCGTTTCCAAAGTAGTCATGTGAAAACGTATGTACACCCTTTGGAAAGTATTTATATATATATATATATATATATTATTTTTATTTTTTTTACATATTTGGACACATGGATATTTTAGCAAAATTTCAACCACATTCATTGATAAAGGTAACCCAATTTAACAAATCACACAAAAAAATGTTACTTTGAAAATGTTATGCAATTAAAATAAACAAAAATGCAATTTCCTTATGCAGAAAAAAATGTGTACACCCCTACCTTTTACCATCACCTAAAATGGCTAAAACCAGGATCAGGTGCACCAAAACAGGTGCAAATGATTATGAAATCATTGGAGAGTATCTTGGGAAGGTCCAGCCTTCCATAAAGATTATAAACTTGGTCTGGTTTGGTCTTAACCATATGGGTGTGTGGTAACATGTCATGCAAAGATCAAAAGACCTCAGAGGCTCTCAGAAGAAAGATTATTGATGCCCGTGAGGGGTTACAAATCCATTTCAAAGCAATTCAAAGTACATTGTTCCACTGTCCCGACGGATCATCTACAAATGAAGAAAATTCCAGACCACCAATCTACCTAGGACAGGTCATTCTACCAGATTCAGCCCAAGAGCTGACCGAAAGATGCTCATAGAAGTCTCTAAGAACCCCAAGGTAACATCAAGGGATCTACAGACCTCTCGTGCCACAATCAATATCGAAGTACATGAGTCAACTGTCAGAAAGAGACTGCACAAAGTTGGCCTACATGGGCGGTCAGGAAGGAAGAAAAATAATATCAAGACAAGACCAAAACTGCTGGAACAATGTGCTCTGGACAGATGAGTCAAAGGTGGAGTTGTTTGGCTGCAATGCCAGACACCATCTTTGGCGAAAACAAAACACTGCCTTTGAACAGAAGTACTATAAAGCATGGAGGCGGTGGCATTATGGTTTGGGGCTGCTTTGCTGTCTGAGGGCCTGGCGAACTTACCATCATTTAGTCAGCCATGAATTCCATATTGTATCAGAGAATTCTTGAGGAGAATGTGAGGCCATCTGTCAAAAAGCTAAAGCTGAACCGAACATGGATCTTGCAACGGGACAATGATCCAAAACACACAAGCTAAGCTACAACAGAATGGCTCAAACAATAAGCAATGGAGGGTTATAGAATGGCTGAGTCAAAGCCAAGATCTCAATCCTGTCCAAATGTTGTGGGGGGACTTGAAGCGGGCCGTGCATGCAAGAAATCCCTCGAACTTGACACAGTCGAGGCAGTACTGTAAAGAAGACTGGGGAAAAATCTCGATATAAGAGACTGATAGACAGTTAAACTTAATGTAGACATTTCTTGTTTCTGCCAAAGGGGGCAACACCATCTATTGAAGCTAGGGGTGTATTTATTTTCCCCGCACTATGGAATTGCATTTCTGTTGATTTTTGATGAATAAATGATTGAAAAGTATAATCTTTCAGTTTAATTTGTTAAATTAGGTTACCTTTATCTGTCAATAGTGTTGAAGTTAAGATTACATATCCATTTGTCCAAATATTTACAAAAAAATTACTTTCTAGGGGGGTGTACTTACTTTTTCACATGACTGTACATGCATAGTAGTTGTGTATTCTATTATTTACTCTACAAGAACATTTGGAATTTGGACTGGCATGAAATAAACAACCATCAACAGGCACTCTCTCTCACACACACTTTACAAAACAGTTACTTTATGGAGGTTCTTAGAAATAAAGATATGATGACCACCATGATAGCAAAGAATTCCAGATATGTTGGTGTTAACTCCTGTCGCATGCACCCACAAGCACACGCTTTCACACTTGACTTTTGATTGACAGGTAATGTTAGTTTAAGTCAGACCTAACATTGCATTCTGCCTATGATAAAGAATCAACCATACCTGAGTTAATCAAAGATGTAATCAGCATAACACTAATAGAAAAGGAGTAATATGTATATAAACTCTGGATTTCTGATGCTATGTGTTGGCCATTGAGAGGCTTTGAAGCCACCGGTCATCCATATTTGCACTCCCCAGTAGGAGTAGTCCTCCATAGGAATGAATGGAATTTTACAGTATTTCAATTAAATGTTTAAAGGACAAAATTGCATGTGTTTAAGTATGTGTTGTAGAGGGGACAGTGACATTAGTAATCTCTAAAAATTATACTTTTAGGAATTCTAAGTTAAGGAAAAAGTTATATATTTTGTAATTTTAAATGTTAATGTTTAGCTCACATAATATAATTTTAAAGTATGCATTAAGGTATCTGTAATGTAATACATGTGGCAAAAACAAATTTAGATATTAATATACTGAACAAAAAAATAAACACAACATGTAAAGTGTTGGTCCCTTGTTTCATAAAAGATTCCAGAAATGTACCATATGCACAAAAAGCTTATTTCTCTCCAATTTTGTACACAAATTTGTTAACATCTCTGTTAGTGAGCATTTCTCCTTTGCCAAGATAATCCATCCACCTAACAGGTGTGACATGAAGAAGCTGATTAAACAGCATGATCATTACACAGGTGCCCCTTGTGCTGGGGACAATAAAGGCAACTCTAAAATGTGCAGTTTTGTCACACAACACAATGCCACAGATGTCTCAAGTTCTTAGGGAGCATGCAATTGGCATGCTGAACATAGGAATGTCCACCAGAGCTGTTGCAAGAGAATTGAATGTTAATTTCTCTACCATAAGTCACTTCCAACATCGTTTTAGAGAATTAGGCAGTACGTCCAACCGGCCTCACAACCACAGACCTTGTGTAACCACGCCAGCCCAGGACCCCCACATCTGGCTTCTTCACCTGCGGGATCGTCTGAGACCAGTCACCTGGACAGCTGATGAACTGAGGAGTATTTCTGCCTGTAATAAAGCCCTTTTGTGGGGGAAAAACTCATTCTGATTGGCTGGGCCTGGCTCCCCAGTAGGTGGGCCTGGCTCCCAAGTAGGTGGGCCTGGCTCCCAAGTGGGCAGGCCTATGCCCTCCCAGGTCCACCCATGACTGCGCCACTGCCCAGTCATGTGAAATCCATAGATTAGTGGCTAATGAATATATTTCAATTGACTGAATTCCTTATATGAACTGTAACTCAGTAAAATCGTTGAAATTGTTGCATGTTGTGTTTATATTTTTGTTCAGTATAAATGCATTTTTATAGCTTCCAAAATATTTTTTACAACGGTGGGGAGTGCCAAGGTGGAGGCACGGTGTCGTCAACACAGCGCCCCAATGGTCATCTAGTGTATATATAAATAATTGTGCCAGGTCATAAATGTAGCCCAAACAACATTACGACAGCTCTCGGTCTCCCTCTTGTGGAAGGACTTGAAAGTGCGCGAACTGACGTCATTGACCGAACAGGTCTGAGTTCAGAAAATCTATAAACAGTAGAAAAACACACTTTTTTTCTGTCTTACCTTTTTTGTGTTTCTTCCTCTTGCTTGGCATCCCATCAACATGGATGCTCCTGTGTATACAAGTAATTCGCGAGCTGGCAAGTCGAGGTAGCTAGCAAACTAAATTTCCCCTCAGTTTGTAAAGTACGTTACCGTGTGGTAACCGCTGAGCGCTAACGTTAGCTAGCAAGCAGAGAACGGGCTTTTCTTTTTAACACCATCTAACAAATTGACATTGTAAATACCATCTGAGAGCAAGTAATTTACACCCCAAAATATTTGCAAGCAGATAGCTAGGTAGCTTGCCAATGTTTGTTTGTTTTCCTCACGATAACGTCTCACAGGATGCTAAAAAACAGAAATATATTAATTCTATTTCGCGCGCTAGGATCGTCAAGTCACATGACATCACTTTCCCAGACTACCTAAGTTTCAAGTGTAGGGTCGGTCAGTGAAGAGTTAAAAATAAAACGGCAACGGCGCATGGTAAATATGGATGTTTCATGTAAGTATGGATGGTTTTACCTGATTTTAGCTTCTGCAGGTGCTTGTCAACTAGAGTATCAACCAGAGTTGGGTCAACATTTTAATAAAATACTGTTGATAAAGCCCACATGCCGGTAGATACTGTATCTTTATCAGCTCACATATAGTGCTGCTCAAGTCTTACCACAAGATGGCAGCAAATGTCCACAAACGATTTAATTGCAAACTGCTGTTCCCAGAACAGCTTGATAGTGAGAATAGAGGGGACTACTGTAGCTTCTTTCTCTTCCAAACGTAATATTTAACTAGGAAGTCACATTTAGATAAATAATCAACTTTTTCTCTAACATCCATCAAAGATCTTCGCACATAAGTACACGATTGTAGATTATTCAGTGTATGAAATCATTACATTACTATACATAAGATATTACATTTGCCTTTTAAAGCCACAGTCTATACGTTTCCAGTAATTTCAACTAAGTAAATATACCCCTTGATTTAGAAGAATGTGACTCGTAGCTCATACTATAATGAGATGAATAGTACAACTGTCTTTATTACCTTATAATAACTAGATAATAAAATAAAGACCTAGGCATATTGCTTCATTGTTATGGTTGTGTTGTCATATGAGACAACAGAGTGTGTCTTTAAGGCACATTTTGAGATATTTGTTAAATTGGGTTACCTTTATCACATTTTGTCCTATTGCACATGTATTACTTTTCATTGTGTGCTGTGTAGGGTAATACCTACTCTATTATAATTGCCATAACACATGTTATGTAACAGTTTATTACTGTATGTGTGTCATGGAATACAAATCACCAAAATCAAACATTGCTTCCTTTTTACATTTTATTCAAAATGTTATTCACCAAAGACAAATCTACCAGTCCATTTATTTCCTTTTCACCACAAATGTTGCCTTTACAGAAAGTGAACCATAATATCTCAAAACTTAAAGAAAAAAAGAAAGAAAATAACATATTTTCTAAATCCATTTGAGTTAGTTCACACATACTGTAATTATCACAAACTATGTTCCTTGATTTCACTAACCAAGGCATTGGAGTGGCATTTCGGCCCTGAAAACAAATATCTTTCTGCATTGAGATTAAAGAAGACATATTCACGTAAACAACTATCCATATTATATAGTTCATTTACACATATATCGACATACAATCACTCTACAAAGCCTTAAAAATATTAAACACCTGCTATGTTAAAATAATGATGTACTAAATAGTGAAGGATATTTCAAAGACTCATTTGTCTTAGGGCTGGCTACAAAATAGGGAATATATAGTGATAACAATTGTTGGATACATATATAGTGATGACGATTGTTGGATACATCTCGTTTTAACCATATTGTCAGCATCACAGCACCACCTTCAAGAATTTGATCAATCAAAATAAAATAAAAATACAATTGAAGTTGTCATATGCAACAGGAATATTGACAGCATGATAAAAGTTAATCAAATTTAAAAAAAAATACACACCACTTGAGGATTGTTATTTAAATTACTGCTTATTTAACCCATGATAGGAAGTTGGTTGTTTTTCACCAGAAACAGCTCATAGGGCCTCATTTCATTAGTTGTAGCAAATAAAATGTAATTGTATTTGTATTTATTGGCAGCAGCTTCTCTTCCTGGGGTCCACCAAAATTAAGGTAGTTATATACAAATGTGTTTTCTGTTGCTTTTTTTGAAGAATGAAGCTTGCCCAGTCATTCAAACATAGGTTGTCCTTTCATAATTTTACAAAATTCCTTTTGGACATCAACACCCATATCACTTTCCTCATTACTTATACCATTATACCATATACATATTCTAGGCCATGACTTAACTCAACACAAAAATACCCAGACAAACCATAAAACAGGTGGCCTATCTATCTCGTAGAGAGGCGGCAGATGTAAGCAATTTGATTGGGCAACTTTATGAATGACAAAATAACAAAGGAAAGGAAATATGGTAGAGTGACAATAACTGGACAAATATGACAGATTGAAAACAAGAATGAACCAAAACATTACGTGTTTGTGTGTGCGTGTGCTTGTGCGTGCGTGTGCTTGTGTGCACTATTGAGCGTTGATCTACATCTTGCTTTCAGTTTTCGGACGTTTGGCGTTTTCGTGGTCGTTTTCCTGAGAGATGAGCTGGTATGGTTTTTTCCTCTCCTCCAGCACAATGTTCCCCATCTCCACATCCTTGGCCTGTAGCTCCTGTCGAGATAGGAATTCCACAATGCCAGCCCCAATGGAGTCACCCAAGACGTTGGTTGTGGTACGCAGCCGGTCACTACAATCCAGGAATAACGTAAGAAGAAAAAGCTTAACCAGGGTGAAGGAGTCATATACAGTGGGAGGAGAGACAGAGGTCGAGAGGGGTGGCGGGACATACAGTTTTTAAAAGAAAACCCTAGCCTATGTCCGCTGGGACGTTTGGTCATGTTATATTGAACAGGTAAAAACATTTACCTATTTCCTGCTTTTTATTAAAGGTAAACTAACGTTTTTAGATTACTCATAGTCAAAAGAATGCAGAGGGGAAATAGTCCACAGCATTATCAGCAGAGACAATTCCAATCTACTGTTAAAGAGTAGTCAGAACACTCCCTATAGGCTATCTCATATTCTAATCACTGTGAGAAACATCCATGTTTTCATTAAATGAAGCTTTGACTCTGTCTGCACATTCCATCCCTCCTAGTTTATGGAGAGTGGGATTTTTTCTCACTACCCAATTAGCTGTGTAATTTCTGGGAAGGGAATTCTAATTGAAATCATTAATTTGGGCAACCTAATTATGTTTCTATGTTAAAACTTTTAAAAAATGCAATTCCAAAAAGTGGAGCAAGACCCGAGGGATAGTACAAGTGTGTCACTAGGGTTGTAGTTGATAAAAAAGGATGTTCGACCTTTAAAATGAAAGATAAATGGTTTGCGTTTCAGTTCCAGTCATTATACAATTTGTATACTATAGACAATAAGTAGTGTGTGTATATTTGCACCATAATAGCTTTATCATTATTCAAATATAATTTATCTATTCTCATGTCTCAATCTGAAAATGGGAAAAAATTACTCACAGGAACCAATCAACTGCAATGATGAGGGTGATGTCATCAGTGGGAAGTCCGACAGAGGTCAACACAATCACCATGGTGACCAGTCCAGCCTGTGGTATCCCAGCAGCTCCAATACTTGCTGCAGTGGCTGTGATGCTATTTTATAGCACAAAATGATATATTTTAAACTCTTATCTTGATAAATCATGTAATGTAGTTGTAAACATATCAACATCTTTTGATTCTGTAAACATAAACTTTAGCTTATTAACCTTAGATACTAATTCTTACCTGATTGTAATGATCTGACCTAAGTTCATGTCCATGTTGTTAACCTGAGCTATGAAGATAGCTGCCAGAGCCTCGTAAAGTGCTGTTCCATCCATGTTAATGGTTGCGCCGACCGGCAACACAAACCGCGTGATGCGCTTATCCACCTTGTTGTTCACCTCCAGACACTTGAAGGTAATGGGAAGGGTTGCTGAGCTGAGATAGAGACGGAGAGAGAAACAGATGGTGTTTGAGTGGTTGTTGTTTTAGTTTTTTTGTATTAGATCTATTCATCATATTCTCCAGGGGTAAGCTTTAGTAACACTACTAACGAGGATGGTGATGTCTTATAGGTACAATCTGATCAAGAACACTCCTGGCCCTACTATAATAGGCTTTGATTTGACATGAGTCAGGGCCAAGTCAGGCAAGGCCACAGTGTGGGGTAGTCCGAGCAGGCC
This sequence comes from Salvelinus sp. IW2-2015, assembly GCF_002910315.2. NCBI lineage: Eukaryota > Metazoa > Chordata > Actinopteri > Salmoniformes > Salmonidae > Salvelinus > Salvelinus sp. IW2-2015. Next base: position 57,500,880 of record NC_036860.1, read on the forward strand.
AGGGAGGAGATTAATGTAAGGGGACCAACCTGGAGGAGGTTCCCAGGGCTGTGATGAGGGCCTCCACCAGCCCCATGATGAAGATGAAGGGGTTCAGCCGTGTGACGGCGAAGTACAGGCCGGGGAGGATGATGAAAGCATGGATGGACAGGCCTATGATCACCGTGATGGTGTACATGGCCAGCTGACCACCCATCTCAGTGATGTCATCCATCTCCACGATCTTCCCTGATATGAGGAACATGATGCCGATTGGTGCATACCTGTAGAGCAGAGGACGGAGAAGAGGTTATGCTGGGGAAGGATATGGTCACAAAGTTAAAAGGGATTTATTTTTTTGTGTAATACTGTAGGCCTGAAAAAGTAAAATTTTTAGTCTCTCACGGACAGACATTTGAGAAATCATCAGTGCATTCTGAGAGTGCAAAGCACAGGCTATGAAATTACCTTTATTCATAAACAAAACTTGGTTTAAATCTGTCAAATATCTGACTGGGAATATTTTGGATTTAATTGAGTGAACATGTCACTGGTCTTGGTTACAAAGCCTTGTAATTCATCTGTGGAATCATTTAGCATCAGGAAGCTACATGCCCCGAGACGGTTCTATGTTGGCCAATTATGAGATTGTGGTCCTGCAATTATCTCAGTAACCCTAAAGACCTATATCAGATCATGCCTGTCTATAGTTACCAGATAATTCATAGCAATACCTCAGGCAAGAGGCTAAATAAAGCCATTTGATTGAATTGAGAGGGAGAGATACACATAGTAACTCCCAAATCTGCAGGCACTCTATAGGTAGACTTAGCATTTCAAAGCATAGATGTGGAGATTTCTCTGTGCCTGATCTAATCATGAACCACGTGCAATGCAGGGGGTTCACATAAACACACACACACACACTCACCTAATGAATGATTATTGGACCATCATCATAACACACACACACACACACACACAACATCACACACACACACACACACACACACACACACACACACACACACACACACACACACACACACACACACACACACACACACACACACACACACACACACACACACACACACACACACCATCCTTATAAACACCTATACACACACCAACTACTCACCACATGATAATTGCTACCAGTCTCATGATAGCCTCATTGAGGCTGTCGAAGAAATCCCTGAGGGGCTGGCCCTGCTCCTTCATGTTGCCGATGATGAGGCCAAAGCACATGGAGAAGACCACCAGCCCCAGGGCGTTGACTCCGTTCACCGTGCCCGGGATAGGGATCACCTCCTCCCGGGTAATCTGCTCAGTCAGGTTGGTCAGGTTGAAGACCGAGTCGTTCACTGTCACCGTTACATGGACAATTCGCTTCCCGTATTTGGTTTTGAACTGGAGGGAAAGAGCCGGTTACGTGAGTGATGGGTTATCATTGTCTTGTTAAAGTGATGATAGCATGTCATTTCCTTTAGTGAAAGTGTTACTGAAATAGTATTTTTTAAGTAATGTTACTGAATATTAACTCAGCCTCTTCATTTTGGCCTGTGCTCCAGTCTTCAAGTGGGATTTTGATGTGCATCTACTGAACATAGATAAGGTATCTAGGGAAGATTGTCAGACTTGTGCCCTTTCGATAGACTAGAGAGCAAAAACTAAAGGCACCTGCTCCACTCATCGCAGCCTTGTGAATTAAACAATGGGCCTCCTCTGTATGGCTGGAGCAGTATTCTGTAAGGTTCAGCTGGATCTATGATGACCCTGTATGGGGAGAGGGTCCAGACCACCAAGTGTTGAGCTCCCCATGGACATGGTCCTCCCCAAAAGCCATGGAAGAAAGGTTTAGAATGACAGGAAATGAGCTCAGACCTTGCCCGGGGCCCTGCGAAACTGCGGTACGCCACGGACCCCACAATGCTACTGTTGCAACCCTGCCAATGCTTCATTGCAGTTCAAACCCCACTGTGTCCATCAACTATACCACAACAACTCCAAAACATTCAGATGAATAATGGAAGTGGGTTCTTTCTTATCTCCTGCTGGTGATCATTTTTTATTTACACATGGCAGCAGAAGTCCAGGCTGTATCACAACCGGCCGTGATTGGGAGTCCCATAGGGCGGCGCACAATTGGCCCAGCGTCGCCCGGGTTAGGGTTTGGCCGGGATAGGCCGTCATTGTAAATAAGAATTTGTTCTTAACTGACTTGCCTAGTTAAATAAAGGTTAAATAAAATAAATAAAAAATGTCAGATTTTGTCATTTGTTCCTAGTGGTCCGAATTTTTCTTCCAGTGTAAATAAAAGTCCCCCTCAGTTTTGGGTTTTTATGTCTCTTATGTAATGATTTATCTCTGCTCAGAAATTCCAAAACCAGCAAGCTTCCTCTGAAAATGTCAATAATGTATCCATTCACAAAAAGTATTTCGCAAAACGTATCCTTTTTCATTACCATCATTATTTCAATAGAACCATTTCCTGTGGCAAACTTTTACTGAGGGAAAATCTGCTTATTGAATGAGGAAGGCTGTTTTACTTTATACGTTTCAGACTGTCAGTACAGTTGAAAGTGTGGATTATAACTCTCGTGCTCCACGCAGGTCAGGTAATAATAAAAACAGTCACGCTGTTGATGTGACAGATTGAGAAGACGTGCCCGCAGTTCATAACAAACCATACGTCAGACCACGCACGGTCTCTTATTTCTTCTCGCAAGTTATTTTAGCCATATTGCTCAAATTGACTGCTTCGCTGCTCCCATTTTTCAAATTGCATTTTCCCATGTCCCGCTAAGGCAGGGGTTCCCAAACTTTTTTTGGACCACGACCCCATTTTGATATCTGAAAATTCTTACGAGCCAAACCATGTGAAAAAAATGATTTAATTAACAGCAAATGTTTACTTTTTTATTTGGGGTTTTGGCAGAATTGAAAAACATTCTAACAGTATTTCTGATTGGCTTCTCAACTCACCATCACATACTTTTAATGTGGGGCTATGAGAGTCAATTCCAAATTAGTCTGACATAATGTCTCTTATCTCACCACCACTAATAAAATGGGTGTGCTTGATGCATGTCACGTCAGAGATTCTCAAAGTCATGGGGTGTGGTCGACAGTGCGCACCTCATCTCTGCTGTCACATCCAACCTGGATCTATATTTGGTTTTAATGCAGACGATAGCACTGAATCCAGCTTCACACAGATGCTGGTGAAGGGTAGCATGAGGTTTATAGTGCTTTCAAAACAACTGGGAACTCTGGAAAAATACGAGCTCAAATCATGGCTTCAGTGATCTTCATGTCGGAAAGAAACGATTTTTCAAAACAATTTTTCCCAGTCGGCGCTTGTTTTTTTCAGAGTTCCCAGTTGTCTTGAATGCACTGAAGTCTGAGATTTCCGAGTTCCCACTTACAAGTTCTCAGTTGTTTTGAATGTGGCATTAATGCTTAGAGGGAGATGGCAGGGTATTCCCTTTGAGTCAGGAACAAAACCTCCTCCGTAGTGACCCGTGAATGCATTCGGTCACATGACCGCTCGATTAGCTGTTAGATTTCACTTACCGGTATGTCAACTGAGCCAGGATCACAGTCAAACAGATTGGGAAGTAGGTCCCAAAGTGCTCTTCCAAGCATTGGAGGTGAGCAGTCATCACTCATGTTGGACACTTACAGATGCTGTTTTCTGTCAGTAACATGCACAGGCGAGGGAAGGGGGCATGGCTTTTGGAAGACTCTCTCCAATAAGAATTCTTTCCTCTGAATGCACTGATTCGGTCACTCATCGGTAGAATGTTTTAAAAAATAATGTTTTTTAGTACTTTCCAATTCCAGTGAGTCTTGTTCCATCACTGCAACTCCCATATAGACTAGGGAGAGGCAAAGGTCGAGAGCCATGCATCCTCCAAAACACAACCCGCACTGCTTGCTTACCCCGGAAGCCAGCCACACCAATGTGTCGGAGGAAATACCGTACAGCTGGCGAGCAAAGTCAGCATGCATGCGCACAGCCTGCCACAAGGAGTCACTAGAGCGCAATGGGACAAGGACATCCCGGCCGGCCAAACCCTCCCCTAACCTGTCCGGGCCTCTGGCATTCTCTATGGGGGTGCCACAGGGTTCAATTCTTGGGCCGACTCTCTTCTCTGTGTACATCAATGATGTCGCTCTTGCTGCTGGTGAGTCTCTGATCCACCTCTACGCAGACGACACCATTCTGTATACTTCTGGCCCTTCTTTGGACACTGTGTTAACAATCCTCCAGACGAGCTTCAATGCCATACAACTCTCCTTCCGTGGCCTCCAACTGCTCTTAAATACAAGTAAAACTAAATGCATGCTCTTCAACCGATCGCTGCCTGCACCTGCCCGCCCGTCCAGCATCACTACTCTGGACGGTTCTGACTTAGAATATGTGGACAACTACAAATACCTAGGTGTCTGGTTAGACTGTAAACTCTCCTTCCAGACTCACATCAAACATCTCCAATCCAAAGTTAAATCTAGAATTGGCTTCCTATTTCGRAACAAYGCATCCTTCACTCATGCTGCCAAACATACCCTCGTAAAACTGACCATCCTACCGATCCTCGACTTCGGCGATGTCATTTACAAAATAGCCTCCAARACCCTACTCAATAAATTGGATGCAGTCTATCACAGTGCCATCCGTTTTGTCACCAAAGCCCCAWATACTACCCACCACTGCGACCTGTACGCTCTCGTTGGCTGGCCCTCGCTTCATACTCGTCGCCAAACCCACTGGCTCCAGGTCATCTACAAGACCCTGCTAGGTAAAGTCCCCCCTTATCTCAGCTCGATATACCAGCAGGTATATCTCTCTGGTCACCCCCAAAGCCAATTCCTCCTTTGGCCGCCTCTCCTTCCAGTTCTCTGCTGCCAATGACTGGAACAAACTACAAAAATCTCTGAAACTGGAAATACTTATCTCCCTCACTAGCTTTAAGCACCAGCTGTCAGAGCAGCTCACAGCACTAACAGAGCAGCTCACAGCACTAGCAGCACTAACAACTACCTCTTCCCCTACTGTATTTATTTAGCTCCTTTGCACCCCATTATTTCTATTTCTACTTCGCACATTCTTCCACTGCAAATCTACCTTTCCAGTGTTTTACTTGCTATATTGTATTTACTTCGCCACCATGGCCTTTTTTGCCTTTACCTCCCTTCTCACCTCATTTGCTCACATTGTATATAGACTTATTTTTCCTGTATTATTGACTGTATGTGTAACTCTGTGTTGTTGTATGTGTCGAACTGCTTTGCTTTATCTTGGCCAGGTCGCAATTGTAAATGAGAACTTGTTCTCAACTTGCCTACCTGGTTAAATAAAGGTGAAGTAAATAAATAAATAAAACCTGAACGACGCTGGGCCGATCACGTGCCGCCTCATGGGTCTCCTGGTCGCGGCCAGCTGCAACACAGCCTAGGATCGAACCCGGGTCTGTAGTGACGCCTTTAGCACTGCCTTAGACTGCTGCGCCATTCGGGAGGCCACCCATAGAATGTTTTTGTATTTCCCCTGCATGCTTGTGTTCAGTTCGTTCAGTTTCCCAAATATGTCTGTTACATAGTCAGGGAGACACATTTTCCTTTCATTACACAGAAAGTCAACTAAGTCAGTTTCTTTTACATACATTGTGAATGACAACAGTACCTCTGCCAATGAGATTTTTTTTTCTAACACTCGATTACCACCAAGCCTCAGTATGAAATAGAACATTGTCATGCCTCCACATAGTTTTGCGAACAGGCGTGCGCGCAGTGGATGTGGTTTGATATAGTTTACAATCGAAGTTACCTGCTGCAGTATATCTCCGAGTTCTGTGCTCAGCTCTTTTGTCGCCAATTGCTCTCGGTGTATCGTGCAATGCGTGTATATAACAGAGGGAGACACAAGCCTGCCAGCCATAGATGGAGCCCCATCTGTGCAAAGCCCACCATTCGATTCCATGGAATGTGTTTTTTGTCAATATAGCCACACAGCACAATGAACATCCCCTGTACCATTTCAGGTAGCCTAGTGGTTAGATTGTTGGGCCAGTAACCAGAAGGTTGCTGGATCAAATCCCAAGCTGACAAGGTAAAAATCTGTTGTCTTGAGCAAGGCAGTTAAACCACTGTTCCCCGGGCGCCGTGGATGTCAAGGCATCCACATAAGGCAGCCTCCTGCACCTCTCTGATTCAGAGGGGTTGGGTTAAATGCAAAAGACACATTTCAGTTGAATACATTCAGTTGGACAATTGACAAGGTATCCCCCTTTCCTTCATGCTCGGGAATTGTGAGACAGAACAATATGTCCTTGTGAATAGCATCCCCTGAAATGTATAGTGAACAAAAGTCAATGCATGGACATCTTTCCCCTCACAGTTAATGTCCATTTGGAGAGTATAAGCTGGGGAGTTGAGTCTTTCAATCAGTTTCCTCTTGATTGCTAACAATAGCAAAAACTGTTCGTTTAACAGTGTTATCTCACAAAGGTATTGATTTGAGTCTCGGTGCCTCTGGCTCCCCACACATTGTTTTTTCACCATATCAATTGTGGCTAGTAATATCAAAGTCTCTGCAATAGTGTGTGCTTTCATAGCGTAGCGGGCCTAGTCTTTCACTGTGGGAATGATTCAAATGCAACGGTCAACTGTGGCCTTTTCCCATGATCTAAGGGCGTTCTCTGGTTGAATTTGAACTTTTAGATTAGAATAATTTTCATTTAGATTTTTAAGGTTAATCACATTACAATGATTTTGAGATACAAAGACAATATTATAATATACCTGCAAAACACCAGTCTCAATGTCAACAGTGAAGAGGTGACTCCAGGATGCTGGCCTTCGAGGCAGAGTTGCAAAGAAAAAGCCAATCCCAGACTTGCCAATAAAAAGAAAAGATTAAGATGGGCAAAACACAGACACTGGACAGAGGAACTCTGCCTAGAAGACAAGCATCCCTGAGTCGCCTCTTCACTGTTGATGTTAAGACTGGTGTTTCACGGGCACTATTTAATGAAGCTGCCAGTTGATGACTTGTGAGGCATCTGTTTCTCAAACTAGACACTAATGTACTTGTCCTCTTGCTCAGTTGTGCACCGGGGCCTCCCACTCCTCTTTCTATTTTGGTTAGAGCCAGTTTGCGCAGTTCTGTGAAGGGAGTAGTACACAGAGTTGTACGGGATCTTCAGGTTCTTGGCAATTTCTCGCATGGAATAGCTTTCATTTCTCAGAACAAGAATAGATAGTTCTTTGTCTCTGGCCATTTTGAGCCTGTAATCGAACCCACAAATGCTGATGCTCCAGATACTCAACTAGTCTAAAGAAGGCCAGTTTTATTGCTTCTTTAATCAGAACAACAGTTTTCAGCTGTGATAACATAATTGCAAAAGGGTTTTCTAATGATCAATTAGCCTTTTAAAATGATAAACTTGGATTAGCTAACACAACGTGCCATTGGAACACAGGAGTGATGGTTGCTGATAATGGGCCTCTGTATGCCTATGTAGATATTCCATAAAAAATCATCAATTTCCAGCTACAATAGTCATTTACAACATGAACAATGTCTACACTGTATTTCTGTACAATTTAATGTTATTTTAATGGACAAAAAATTTGCTTTTCTTTCAAAAACAAGGACATTTTTAAGTGACCCCAAACTTTTGAACGGTAGTGTGTGTGTGTATGTATGTGTCTATATATATATATATATATATATAGACAAATAAAAAAATGGATTTTGGACATTCTCCCGCAAACCCATTTTCATATCAGGCGACTCTTCGCTTGGGAACCGCTGCAGTAGGGTAAGCTAAACTCTGTGTGAGTTGTGTGTACTGACAGTCTGTCATCAACAGCCTGTGACCTGTGGGTCGAAGCGCGAAATTCGCCCTCCAAGGCTGTGTGACAGCTCTCTCCTACCTATCTCTTTTATATCGGTGGATATTGGGCTTCCTTGTCTTGTGCTAACTTTAATAGCTTACCAGCTAGTGTGTATGTTGGCCACCGTACTCCGGTGCTAACCTTGTCAAGATATCCTCCACTGCCATGCTTGTTATCGAGACCACGGGGCACTAGTCATCCTTCGTCTGTTTAAATCTCAAAACGGGTCCCTTTCCCTAGATAACCACGTCTCATAGCGTGCACGCCGTCTAGGAAGATTGTTAGCCTAGCGAGCTATACGAAGTGAGATTCGAACTGCCTCCCCCAGGCATCCCTCTCCTCTGGTATTACTAGGACACTACAAGCTAGCTAGCTAACCAACTCAACCTACTGTAGCTGCCACTGTGTGTCCTCAGCTAGCTAACCAACTCAACCTAGCTGCCACTGTGTGTCGTCAGCTAGCTAAACACTCAACCTAGCTGCCACTGTGTGTCGTCAGCTTGACTTACCAAACGACAGCCGTTCGTGAGTGTTTTTCATAAATTATGCCTACATTTAAACATGGTATCTCTCCTGCTCCAGCCCTACGGTCATAGCTTGGCTCACAATAAATGATTTTGAGGTTGCTGTACAACTCTTGCCAGATTATTGTAGCCCTCTACCTTTACTGTGTATTGTGGTATTAATAAGTATATTTGCATGAGAATATATATTTAGATTTTTTTTCTTCACATTCTTAGCTGAGAGACTACCACATCACCATTGCTGGGCATGCATGGCTGCTCCTCATTTGGAGTTGAACTACAAGTGGAAGATGGCCATGACCTGTTCCCCGCCTGCCTAGGCATTGGCCACCTGCGAGATGCACTCTCTGACCCCTGCATTAACTGCACCATCATGCCTGTGAAGGTGAGGGAAGCGCAGCTAGCCAGAGTTGAGGGCCTGGTTTTCACAGATAATTTGAGTCTCTGTGCCTCTGCCTCCTCACACATCGTTTTTTCACCATATCAATTGTGGCTAGTAATATCAAAGTCTCTGCAATAGTGTGTGGTTTCATAGCGTTGTTCGCCAGGACCCACCCAGGGCCACCAAGAGAGGGAAAGCCCACAAAACTCTATATGCAAGCCTCGGAGCACTACAGGAAGTCAGACCAGCTGTTCCTGTGTCAAACGGCCTTGCATTGTCCAAGCAGAGGCTTTCACACTGGGTTGTGGATGTCATCGGTCAGGCCTATAATGGTGTAGGGCTCCCTGTTCCAGAGCATGTGATATGTCACTCTACCAGAAGTGTCACCACATCCTGTGCTCCGCTAAAAGGCGTCCCCATGAGTGAGATATGTGCAGCTGTTACCTGGTCGTCACCCTGCACGTTCTTAAGATTTTACAAGGTCAACGTCTCATCCTGCCACACCATGGGACCTGCCATTCTCCCAGTGACATTGTCGCATTAATCAGAGGTTAATAGTGCTATAACTGTACTGACGTTCTGAAAGGTATGAAGTAGAACAGAAGTTACGATTGTAACTATGGTTCTACGAATACATGTAAGACCGTCAGTACTTTCCTGTCACTCTGAATCTTTGGGCAAGAAGATTTTCTGAGACAGTGCGTGGTCTGATGTACGGTTTTATATGAACTGCGGGGGCACGTCCTACCACGCTGTCACATCACCAACGTGACTTTGTTGTTGTTATAACTCGACCTGTGGGGAGTGCGAGGGATATCATCCACAATTTAAACCGTACTGACGGTCTTCAAGGAATTCGTAGAACCATAGTTAAATTTGTAGCATCCGTTTGTAGTGACAAAGTCATTAAATGCTTTACCTGCTGTGTGCAGGCCTGGACCATGTTTGGTGGAAACATGTTTCTGAAATGAAAGAGCATGATCATCACAATGAATGAACACAGGGGTACAATGGCACAAAAACAGTTCATATTTCCTCCACTTAACCCCTGACCCTCCTCCTACTCTAGTATGCAGCTAGCTACCTGATGAGATCCAGGAAGGCGTCGGCAGGGCTGATGTCCTCTATCTTCGACTGTTTCATGAACTCATCCTTAGATCCTTTCCCAGGGTGGATAATGAGCACCACGATGATGCCTATGATGACAGCGATAATGGTGGTGGTCATGTAATACACCACAGCGCGCATACCCATCTTTCCTGAAGCCTTACTGTCCAGTGCTGCCATGCCTGGTTGGGAGAGACAGGGGAGATGTTGTTTAGAAGAACAGTATTATCCCATTGTGCAACATTTCTAACATTTCTTCATAGCAGTGGCATGAAAACACTTGAAATAGCAATTGCCTGTAGCCATATTAGCCTGCATTCTGGATAGCTCCTGAAGCTATGCTGATGTGTTGGATGGTGTTGGAGCCAGAGAGACAGAAGGGTGAGTCCTTGCTCTGGTCAAGGAAAGGCAGAGGCAGAGACAGGAACACTGTGAGAACTGAGGGGCCACAGAATTGTTGAGAAGTGTCTATGCCATAACAGGCAATTGTTGGCTGGTATTGGAACAGCAGGGTTCTCAGATATCTCATCATCAGACAATGGGTGAAAATGAGGTTGAACTCAGTGAACTGGGGCTATCAGGTGTAACATCAAGAGACCAGTGGCGACCCGTCATTCTGTTTTGAGCCCCATATTTTTAGCAAATAAATTATAAAATATATTTTCTTTTTGGGGGGGCTTGCCTGTTTTGCATGTTATTTTGGCATTAATACGTGTCACATATCAGTTCGCAAACAATGTCAAAAAAAATATATATGATTGAGTTAATAAAGATGCATACAAACATGGTCTCGTTTTTGTTTTCTTGAGTAAGGCAGCTCCAAAATGCAGGTGTTTCAGCCTAGCTCAGTGCTTTCTGTGGTGGTGAGGCAAGCCAGCAGAAAATACGGAGCCCTGCTCCGTGATTGGGTCAGTGTTCTGTCACTCATGGGGACACTACATCACCGCCAAGTCTAAGGGTAGACCTCGAAAATTCTAGCCATTTGGGTGTTGCCATAGAGTTACATTAGAAGTGCCCATCCAAGAAGGCTCAAGGTCATTGGCCACAGATATAATTACGTCAAATCACGTTATACAGTTGAAGTCAGAAGTTTACATACACCTCAGCCAAATACAATTAAAGTCAGTTTTTCACAATTCCTGACATTTAATCCAAGTAAAAATTCCCTGTCTTAGGACAGTTAGGATCACCACTTTATTTTAAGAATGTGAAATGTCATAATAATAGTAGAGAGTGATTTAATTCAGCTTTTATTTATTTTCTTCACATTCCCAGTGGGTCAGAAGTTTACATACACTCAATTAGTATTTGGTAGCAATGCCTTTAAATTGTTTAACATGGGTCAAACGTTTCGGGTAGCCTTCCACAAGCTTCCCACAATAAGTTGGGGGAATTTTGGCCCATTCCTCCTGACAGAGCTGGTGTATCTGAGTCAGGTTTGTAGGCCTCCTTGCTCGCACACGCTTTTTCAGGTCTGCCCACAAATTTTTTATAGGATTGAGGTCAGGGCTTTGTGATGGCTACTCCAATACCTAGACTTTGTTGTCCTTAAGCCATTGGCAACAACTTTGGAAGTATGCTTGGGGTCATTGTCCATTTGGAAAACCCATTTGCGACCAAGCTTTAACTTCCTGACTGATGTCTTGAGATGTTGCTTCAATATATCCACATCATTTTACTTCCTCATGATGCCATCTATTTTGTGAAGTGCACCAGTCCCTCCTGCAGCAAAGCACCCCCACAACATGATGCTGCAACCCCCGTGCTTCACGGTTGGGATGGTGTTCTTCTGCTTGCAAGCCTCCCCCTTTTTCCTCCAAACAACGATGGTCATTATGACCAAACAGTTATATGTTTGTTTCATCAGACCAGAGGACATTTCTCCAAAAAGTACGATCTTTGTCCCCATGTGCAATTGCAAACCGTAGTCTGGATTTTTTATGGTGGTTTTGGAGCAGTGGCTTCTTCCTTGCTGAGCGGCCTTTTAGGTTATGTCGATATAGGACTCATTTTACTGTGGATATAGATACTTTTGTACCTGTTTCCTCCAGCATCTTCACAAGGTCCTTTGCTGTTGTTCTGGGATTGATTTGCACTTTTCGCACCAAAGAACGTTCATCTCTAGGAGACAGAACGCCTCTCCTTCCTGAGCGGTATGACGGCTGCGTGGTCCCATGGTGTTTCTACTTTTGTACTATTGTTTGTACAGATGAACATGGTACCTTCAGGCATTTGGAAATTGCTCCCAAGGATGAACCAGACTTGTGGAGGTCTACAACTTTTTTTCTGAGGTCTTGGCTGATTTCTTTTGATTTTCCCATGATGTCAAGCAAAGAGGCACTGAGTTTGAAGGTATGCCTTGAAAAACATCCACAGGTACACCACCAATGATGTCAATTAGCCTATCAGAAGCTTCTAAAGCCATGACAATATTTTCTGGAATTTTCCAAGCTGTTTAAAGGCACGGTCAACTTAGTGTATGTAAACTTCTGACCCACTGGAATTGTGATACAGTGAATTATAAGTGAAATAATCTGTCTGTAAACAATTGTTGGAAAAATTACTTGTGTCATGCACAAAGTAGATGTCCTAACCAACTTGCGAAAACTATAGTTTGTTAACAAGAAATTTGTGGAGTGGTTGAAAAACGAGTTTTAATGACTCCAACCTAAGTGGATGTAAACTTATGACTTCAACTGTATGTACAGTAGCTTTGATTGGACCGATCATGTCAACATCATACTTTCAAAATCCTAGCTAGCATTCATCATGAATCAAGTCAACAATCTACTGGCAAATCCTTTTTAATCCTTGTCATATGAAGAGAAATAATGAAGAGATTATAGATCAAATATATCGGTGCTCATTGTCCATTGGACATAAACATTACACAACAAGTTGGAAATCGCAAATTCAACAATGAGTGGTTTGGAAGGAATCAGTGACAGGGGCTGTGTGGTCCAAAATCTGCGGTTAAGGGGCTCTTTTCCAAGTTTAAAATGATAAACATTCAATATAGGCCATGCTGCCAATGAAGCTGTCACGTCTGCTCCCGCTCTTCCCGCTGCCCTGTATCACGCACTCCTTCTATCCATTACACACACCTGCCTTCCCTCGTCACGCACATCAGCGATATTGGACTCCCCTGGACTCACTCATCACCTGTTATTACCTCCCCTATATTTGTCAGTTCCCCAGCTCTGTTCCCCGCTTCTGCATTGATTGTCTTTTGTTTGTGTTACTCGTTTGCTGACGCTGTTCCTGTCTCGTTCCATGTCCGTTCTACATTAAATGTTTAACTCCCCGTACCTGCTTCGTCTCTCCAGCGTCATCCCATGTGACAGAATGCAGCAGCCATCACACAAAGCATCGGGGAGTACTGGCGTTCCGGTTGGTATGGTGGCATCGGCTCTGGGTCGCCACCGATGGAACTGGGGGCTTCCATGCCCTAGCTGGCTCGAGAGGTTTCCTTGCCCCGGTTGGCTTGGATGGTGCCCATCCCACGTTGGGCCTCAGCCGGATCGTCAGTTCTTGTTCGCCCAGCCGGTCCAGGAGTTTTTTGTTGTTGTTTGTTTTTTGTTTTGTTGGTGACATCGGGGTGGATTCCACCGCCGATGGAACCGGAGGTGCTTAAGCAAGCCCGTCGGGCTTTCACGCCCTGGCTGGCTCGAGAGGTTTCCTTGCCCCGGTTGGCTCGGCGGCTTCCCATCCCACGTCACTCTCCATCGGATCATCGGGCTCCCTCGCTGCAGCAGGATCGAAAGGCGTCTTGCCTCAGTTGGATTGTCTGGCTTCCATGCCTCAGCCGGCTCGCCAGGCTCTCACGCTCCTGCCGGTTCGTTGGGCTCCCACGCCCCCAACCGGCTTGCCCAGCGCCCATGTCTCGGCCGGTTAGCCCAGGTGGGACGCCGGGTGGCGCCCCAAGAGGGAGGGTACTGTCACGTCTGCTCCCGCTCTTCCCTACCTGGCGCTTGAGGGTGCCAGGCTGCCCTGCATCACGCACTCCTTCCATCCATTACGCACACCTGCCTTCCCTCGTCACGCGCATCAGCGATATTGGACTCACCTGGACTCACTCATCACCTGTTATTACCTCCCCTATATTTGTCAGTTCCCCAGCTCTGTTCCCCGCTTCTGCATTGATTGTCTTTTGTTTGTGTTACTCGTTTGCTGACGCTGTTCCTGTCTCGTTCCATGTCAGTTCTACATTAAATTTTTAACTCCCCGTACCTGCTTCGTCTCTCCAGCGTCATCCCATGTGACAGAAGCATGATTTGTGCCGCGCTCAAAACAACTTATCTCGGAACTGCGGAAACGTGACTTCAGTGAGTTCAAGACAACTAGGAAGTCGGGAATAAACAAGCTCCGACTGGGGAAAAAAACATTTTAAACGGTCATCCAACTCGGAATTGTAAATCTGGCCTCTTTCTAGAGCTACGACCTGAAGATCAATGACGTCATCAAGATTCAACCTTGTTTTTTTTCTGAGTTCCCAGTTGTTTTGAAAGCACCATAAATCCAGAGAATGCCAGACTTTGATGACAAAATTTGCCCACGAAGGACCACCGTGCCACCTTCCTGTTCAAGTTAACACAGCACAACAAGGTGAGTCCAAAAATGTATTGTATGATGCTGCATAAATGATGTAATATGCCAGGGAGATATGTTTACTGTAGCTAAGAAAGTAATTCAAAATCAAATCAAAATGTATTTGTCACATGTGACGAATACATGTGTAAACCTCACAGTGAAATGCTTACTTACAAGCCCTTAACCAACAATGCATTTTTAAGAAGAAGAAATAAAAGTACCAAATAATAAAAGGGCAGCAGTAAAATAACAATAGCGAGGCTATATACAGGGGGTATCGGTACAGAGTCAATGTGTGGGGGCACTGGTTAGTCGAGGTAATTGAGGTAATATGTACATATATAGAGTTAAAGTGACTATGCATAGATAATAAACAGAGAGTAGCAGCAGCGTAAAAGAGGGGGGGGACAATGCAAATAGTCTGGGTAGCTATTTGATTAGACTAAGGGTATGTTGTGTAGTAAGATGTTAGTAACCCATGTGCCTCACCCTAATAATTTGGTCTATTTACCCCTCTTAATTTTGCCTACTGTTCTGACATGGTGGTGCACATGTAGCCTATATAGCCTGTTTTAGAGAAATGTCATCATTGAATATTGTAAGAGATTTCATTGTCTGCTTATATGCCCCCTTTATTTATCCTACGGTTCTGACTTAGTGTACAGGGAGAACACTGTAAGAACGACCCATGTTCTGAATTCTGTCACTGTACATTTCAAAAGTGCTAAACAAATAGTTATATCGACTACGTCCGTCCTAGCTCGCTCGTTAATGTCTTAATCGAAATGACGGATTGCGTCTTATCCTCTTGTCGTCCACTTATGCCATAGTTTGTACATCTCATTTGTCATTAGAAACCAAATTTGTTTAAGCAAGTTAGCCATATCAGCTATGTTTTTTTTTAAAGGCAGTAAATGAAGTTGAGTGAACTGTTTCGCTGCCAGACAAGGCTCCGCTGATAGCCAGGTGTAGCAGTGGTGTCACGTCCTGACAATAGTGAGCCTTTTTATTCTCTATTTTGGTTAGGTCGGGGTGTGACTAGGGGGGGTGTTCTAGTCTAGTGTGTGTATTTCTTTGTTGGCCTGGTATGGTTCCCAATCAGAGGCAGCTGTTTAGCGTTGTCTCTGATTGGGGATCATATTTAGGTAGCCATTTCCCCACTGGTTTTTGTGGGATCTTGTTTGTGTGTAGTTGCCTGTGAGCACTGCATTTGCTGCACGTTTCGTTTTCTGTTTATTGTTTTTGTCCGTTTCACAAATAAAGATGTGGAACCCAGATCACGCTGCACGTTGGTCCGAGTATGCTTCCAGTTCGTACAACGAGCGTAACAAGTGGTAAGATGTTGGGACTGCTGTTGGCACAGCTTTATGTAGGCCCTAACAGTTTGTGGGCACTGTTTGTCACCGTTATAGTGCAATTCATGTATTGTTTAGTGTTGTGTAGTGGTTTTGCTGGCATGCATCCCACTTTTTTATTAATTTTGCCAGACCAAGATGTACATGCTGAAATCACCACTGCAAGAGACTAATAGATGACCTCAGTGTGAACTAGTCTACTGCCCTGGCAGTCACTCTCCTCCTCTTTCTCAGAGATTATTTATCATCTCTCATTATTGTAGACCAGAGATTATCTGACCTGCTGGAGGATGCAGCCTAATACAAAGAGTCAACAGGTGTGCAGATTAATAGGCTGCCTGACAGTCATCTGACAGAAATCAGAAATCAGGCTAGTAGCAAAACATACAGGTGAGCAAAAGTATTGACGTTCTCCATCTGAAATTAGATAATGATTATGGTTTGCTTCTCCCTACTGACATCTCTCAATCTTACAAAAAGGCCAAGGGTAAGAGGCAAACAATGAGCCATTATAGAGAAAGACCTCTTCCTGAAAAAGCGTTGCAATAAAGTTTGCTTTGGATTTTCCAAGGTGTCAGGGGCCGTTCTGGTGTGTTATACCAATTCAGTGTGCTGATGGAGTAAGCGTTTTTTGTGTAAGCGAGATGTCTGTGCTTTAATCCTGTTAGGGGCACTGCCATTAGACTAAACCTCCTCACCCTCCATTTAACCCTCGTTCAACTCTCAATCTCCTTCATCCCGCCTCCCTCTCCCACAATCACCCCTCTGCTGACCTGTGCCTCTGCTCCTTTCTGTGTCTCTCTCTGTTCTGTGCCTCTCTTTATTTCTCTCTCTTTCACCATCTCTCCCTGTTTCTCCCTTTCTCTTTTTCTGTCTTTTCCCTCCATCCTCAAACTTGTCCACTTGCCATGCGCCCATAACGACTTTGCATCTCCACATTGCCATGGAAACTGCAAACAAGCCTGTGTGACCACTTTCACGGGACTAAAGAAATGACTTATGTGGGTTCTTTTCAGGGGTTACTACAAAGATGAAGGATGAAACAAAAATTGATCCCACACATCTCATTTTCTGCCGTTCACGCCACAGTTCTACTGTTTTTTTAGTGTTTAAAATGTGATCAGAGAAAGTATTCTTAGTAAACATTCACTGCTTCTTTCAAGCCAGTGTGAACATTCACAAATTAGGTTAGTTTGAAAAGAAAATTAAATACAGTACAGATCAGCTCAATCTTACTTTGAGAAATGACTAGAGCTTGCTGCTGTAGGTCTAGTTTCAAGGTCACAGTAAATCCCTCAGCATTAGCATAGTGATGTCATTTATACTACACATCATACCAAGCTAGGTCATATGGATCCTAACCTTGTTGAGGACTCAGGAAGATACTAGATGCTGTAGTTACATGTCTGCTTGTGTACCTGGGCAGTGGACCTCTTTTCTAGGCCGTAACCTCTTATCCCACCACCCTCCAAACCACTTACTGTATTTTGGTGCTGGGGGTCATGGAATGCCACAAAACAATACAGCTGTGTAGAAAGTGGCGGAGTGGCACATTGTGTGCTTTTATCCGTGTGAAGTGAAGCAGGAGGAAGAGGTTCAAGGGGGTACCCATCCCAAAGCTACCCTCTCAGACCCACAGGCAGTGGGTGTCTTTTCTACTGAAGCTAACCCTACTCCCTCCATCCCTCCTCCCTCATTCTCTACACCACATTTTAATAGAAAAGGAGTACAATGAAGTGGCTGTCTCCATGCCAGAGCCTAGAGACCAACGGGAATCTGGAGAAAAATACATTTCACACGGATCAAGCACAAGTTACAGTACCTGTGCTTATGCCTCAAGCCCCTTTGGCATTCTCCCTTTTCCTTTGGGCCTCCACACCTGTCTTTCAAACACCACTAAATCCACCCCTCATCTGCATGGTCAAAACATCTAAACTTGCCTCTGGTGGAGGGCATCCGTGTAGTGACTTGGTGTACCTGTGATTAGACTGGATACTAGCAGGGGAAGCACCAGCATCTGCAGCATCCTCATCAGCAGCTCTCCGGGGAAAGAGAAGTACTTCACCTCTCGGTAGGTCATTTTATAGGGACGCAGTGCAAAGCCTAGGATTATACCTGGAGAATCAGAAGGGCTGATTAGTGGGCTTGAAACTGCATGTAGAACAGAGGACACTGAGAGGCTCTGTCTCTCAATCACCTCTAGAATGAGGTTTGTAGGTGAGTCTCCCTATTGGATTTTGGATTGCAATAGAAGAGCATGGGTTTCAAAGTGTGTGAGTGTGTGTGCGTGTGTGTGAGTATGTAGGCCTGTTTGTGTGTATTGTGTATGTAGGCCTGTCCGTGGTGGGGGGGGGGTTCACTCACCTACAACGACGGCAGCTACAGTAAAGAGCACGAAGGCGTGCTTCTTGAAGAAGGCCTGGACATCTTCTTTAGAGATGTCCTCCACTTTCCTTTTGGCCTTCATGGTCCTTATGTGGATGCCCTCCCGGATCCGCTGCATCCTAGTGTGGAAATCCGAAGCCGGGAGAGTTTCCTCATTACTGGTCATGACTGCAGATGGGACTAGGGGTGTCTCACACACCTCTTAGACACCCAGAGAACCTGAACCAATGGGTCGGACTGGACCTTACCTTAGTGATAGCTACTTGAGATAGATGAAATGACACATGACAATACACATTTGGTTGAAATGGCACGACGTTCACATTGACATTGCAATGCAGTTGATAAGAGAAAAAATGTGTTTTTCTTATCGCAAATCTTGACCATATGGTGTGTAGTCAAAATAACAATGTACATAAATTGATATTTTCATGATAAAATAGTCACAGAACCTTGAGAAGAGAGCAAGTCATTTTAGTGTAACAAAAAAGCCAGCATTTTTTCCCATTATGAATCCATGACAAGCATCGAAGACCCTGCAGGAAGCATGGAACCATAATACACCATGGCAAATCATTAGTCTATCCTGGAAGATTATAAATACAAACACTTGAGTAGAAAAAACTCATGCACACCAGAATAATGGAATAACAAAAACAATATTTTTGTGCTTTCTTTAAAAAAATAATTACTCTTAGAGGAAATGTGTTTGTGCCCTCATACATTAAAGATTTGCCCCGTCATGCATTAAAGAAACTTAACAGAAAGCACCGTACAGCTCTGTATGTTCTCATTTGAAAGGCACAATTTGTCAATCAGTTGTTTGATTGAAAATGCCAGTTGGCAACCCTCTGAACAAACTGCAAATTTATATACAAAGATTTTGTTTGCATTTCAATGAATGTAAATGATGTGGACATGTTACTATGGATAGTGTAAAATGTAATGAAAATCGGAACAAAGGATGAGACCTTTCATGCGTGGCCACATCAACAGTATGTACCCCTGGCATACAGATACAACAACACAAGGGCCACACAGACCTGGCCATTTCCTTGGACAACACCACCAACAACTTTCTCTGAAGCAGTTGTTAGGAATTTCAAGAAAAAGTGAAAAGCAAAACAAAACGCTGACCTTCACCAGTGTAGATGTTCCTTCTTTAGACAAACTCCTATTCCTGATGATGCTCAGGGTTATCCTCAGCCTGAGGACAGGTCAGGCAGGCAGGCAGGGAGCAGCAGTGGAGGAGGTCAGCAGTGGGTCCGTCAAGAAGGCAGAGAAGGGAGGATAGAGACTGGGAGATGGAGTGAGAGAGACGGGCACACAGAGAATGGTAGATATGCGTATATGTTCTCTTAAGACGACTGAAGCAATCCCTCATACTCCCATTCTCTGAAGAGGGAGGAGACTTTACAACTCAGAGAGAGAGAGGGGGAGGAGGAGGCAGTGAGGGGAGATGATAGCCCTTCCTATTTATTGTTTTTCTATTAATTTTACACTGTTTCAGTTGACACACTCTCTCTATGATTTGGGGGATGTTATGTACCTAACTCATTCCAATGAGACTGCCCTCAGTGATGCTCAGAAAGCAGAAGTGAGTAAGAGTGGACAGTAGGCTATTCTTTATACACTCTTAAAGTAAAAAAGGTGCTATCTAGAACTCAAAAGGGTTGAGGGTCCTTCGGCTGTTCCCATAAGAGAACCCTTTGAAGAACCCTTTTTGGTGTTTTATCTGGAACCCTTTGATGAACCCCAAAAGTGTTTTATCTGGAACCAAAAAGGGTTTTACCTGGAACAAAAATGGTTCTCCTATTGGGATGGCCGAAGAACCCTTTTGGAACCCTTTTTCTAGAAGTGTAGACAAGATGCAAGTTGACCAATTTTTGTAGAACATTCTCAGTTGCTTACTCATGCAAACTGCTGCATTTTACTCAGAACGCATATCTTTCATCTCCACTTACCTCTCACTACTCCTCTTCTCCCTCTCCCCTGCTCTCCTCCTCCCACCTATCGTTTCCTTTCCCATCTTCCCTCCTCCCCATCCTCTCCTCCATCCTCTTCCCCTCTCTGCTGGGCTATTCATCCCTCACTGGAGTGCTTCAGATAAAGCCTGTGGCCCCGTAGGCGAGCTCTGCTCCAGCCCAAGGGGGTAGGGCTCTCTCCCTCTGCTTCAGTGTAACCTCAGCCCAAGGTGGTAGGACTCTCTCCCTCTGCTTCAGTGTAACTACCCAAGGTGGTAGGACTCTCTTCCTCTGCTTCAGTGTAACCTCAGCCCAATGTGGTAATGGCTCTCTCCCTCTGCTTCAGTGTAACCTCAGCCCAATGGGGTGAGCTCTCCCCCCTTGCTTCAGTGTAACCTCAGCCCAATGTGGTAGGACTCTCTCTTTCTGCTTCAGTGTAACCTCAGCCAATGTGGTAGGCTCTCTCCCTCTGCTTCAGTGTAACCTCAGCCCAATGGGTAGAGCTCTCCCCCCTGCTTCAGTGTAACTCAGCCCAATGTGGTAGGACTCTCTCTCCTCTGCTTCAGTGTAACCTCAGCCCAAGGTGGTGGGCTCTCTCCCTCTGCTTCAGTTTAACCTCAGCCCAATGTGATAGGACTGTCTCCCTCCTGCTTCAGTGTAACCTCAGCCCAATGTGATAGGGCTGTTTCCCTCCTGCTTCAGTGTAACCTCAGCCCAAGGTGGTAGGATTCTCTCCCCCGCTTCAGTGTAACCTCAGCCCAAGGTGGTAGGATTCTCTCCCCCTGCTTCAGTGTAACCTCAGCCCAAGGTGGTAGGATCACCACTTTTTTTAATTTGCCAGACCAAGATGTAATGCTGAAATCACCACTGCAAGAGACTAATAGATGACCTCAGTGTGACTAGTCTACTGCCCTGGCAGTACACCTCCTCCTCTTTCTCAGAGATTATTTATCATCTCTCATTATTGTAACCAGAGATTATCTGACCTGCTGGAGGATGCAGCTAATACAAAGAGTCAACAGGTGTGCAGATTAATAGGCTGCCTGACAGTCATCTGACAGAAATCAGAAATCAGGCTAGTAGCAAAACATACAGGTAGCAAAAGTATTGACGTTCTCCATCTGAAATTAGATAATGATTATGGTTTGCTTCTCCTACTGACATCTCTAATCTTACAAAAAGGCCAAGGGTAAGAGGCAAACAATGAGCCATTATAGAGAAAGACCTCTCCTGAAAAAGCGTTGCAATAAGTTTGCTTTGGATTTTCCAAGGTGTAGGGGCCGTTCTGGTGTGTTATACCAATTCAGTGTGCTGATGGAGTAAGCGTTTTTTGTGTTAGCGATGTGTCTGTGCTTTAATCCTGTAGGGGCACTGCATTAGACTAAACCTCCTCACCCTCCTTTAACCCCTCGTTCAACTCTCAATCCCTCATCCCGCCTCCCTCTCCACAATCACCCTCTGCTGACTTGGCCTCTGCTCCTTTCTGTGTCTCTCTCTGTTTTGTGCCTCTCTTTATTTCTCTCTCTTTCACTCTCCCTGTTTCTCCCTTTCTTTTTCTGTCTTTTCCTCCATCCTCAAACTTGTCCACTTGCCATGCGCCCATAATGACTTTGCATCTCCACATTGCCATGGAAACTGCAAACAAAGCCTGGTGGACACTTTCACGGGACTAAAGAATGACTTATGTGGGTTCTTTTCAGGGGTTTACTAAAAGATGAAGGATGAAACAAAAATTGATCCCACACATCTCATTTCTGCCGTTCAGCGCCACACGTTCTACTGTTTTAGTGTTAAATGTGATCAGAGAAAGTATTCTTAGTAAACATTCACTGCTTCTTTCAAGCCAGTGTGAACTTCCAAAATTAGGTTAGTTTGAAAAGAAATAAATACAGTACGATCAGCTCAATCTTACTTTGAGAAATGATAGAGTTTGCTGCTGTAGGTCTAGTTTCAAGGTCACAGTAAATCCCTCAGACTTAGCATAGTGATGTCATTTATACTACACATCATACCAAGCTAGGTTATGGATCCTAACCTTGTTGAGGACTCAGGAAGATACTAGATGTGTAGTTACATGTCTGCTTGTGTACCTGGGCAGTGGACCATCTTTTCTAGCCGTACCTCTTATCACCACCCTCCAAACCACTTACTGTATTTGGTGCTGGGGTCATGAATGCACAAAAATACAGCTGTGTAGAAAGTGGCGGAGTGGCACATTGTGTGCTTTTATCCGTGTGAAGTGAAGCAGGAGGAAGAGGTTCAAGGGGTACCCATCCAAAGCTACCCTTCAGACCCACAGGCAGTGGGTGTCTTTTCTACTGAAGCTAACCCTACTCCTCCATCCTCCTCCCTCATTCTCTACACCACATTTTAATAGAAAAGGAGTACAATGAAGTGGCTGTCTCCATGCAGAGCCTAGAGACCAACGGGAATCTGGAGAAAAATACATTTACACGGATCAAGCACAAGTTACAGTACCTGTGCTTCATGCTCAAGCCCTTTGGCATTCTCCCTTTTCCTTTGGGCCTCCACACTGTCTTTCAAAACACCACTAAATCCACCCCTCATCTGCATGGTCAAACATCTAAACTGCCTCTGGTGGAGGGCATCCGTGTAGCGACTGGTGTACCTGTGATTAGACTGGATACTAGCAGGGGAAGCACCAGCATCTGCACATCCTCATCAGCAGCTCTCCGGGGAAAGAGAAGTATTCACCTCTCGGTAGGTCATTTTATAGGACGCAGTGCAAAGCCTAGGATTATACCTGGAGAATCAGAAGGGCTGATTAGTGGGCTTGAAACTGCATGTAGAACAGAGGACACTGAGAGGCTCTGTCTCTCAATCACTCAGATGAGGTTGTAGGTGAGTCCCCTATTGGATTTTGGATTGCAATAGAAGAGCATGGGTTACAGTGTGTGAGTGGTGTGTGCGTGTGTGTGAGTATGTAGGCCTGTTTGTGTGTATGTGTATGTAGGCCTGTCCGTGGTGGGGGGGGGTTTCACTCACCTACAACGACGGCAGCTAACAGTAAGAGCACGAAGGCGTGCTTCTTGAAGAAGGCCTGGACATCTTCTTTAGAGATGTCCTCCACTTTCCTTTTGGCTCATGGTCCTTAGTGGATCCTCCCCGCGGATCCGCTGCATCCTAGTGTGGAAATCCGAAGCGGGAGAGTTTCCTCTACTAGGTCATGACTGCAGTGGGACTAGGGTGTCTCACACACTCTTAGACACCACAGAACTGAACAATGGGTCGGACTGGACCTTACTTAGTGATACTACTTGAGATAGATGAAATGACACATGACAATACACATTTGGTTGAAATGGCACGACGTTCACATTGACATTGAATGCAGTTGATAAGAGAAAATGTGTTTTTCTTATCGCAAACTTGACCATATGGTGTGTAGTCAAAATAAATGTACATAAATTGATATTTTCATGATAAAATAGTCACAGAACCTTGAGAAGAAGTCATTTTAGTGTAACAAAAAAGCCAGCATTTTTTCCCATTATGAATCCATGACAAGCATCGAAGACCTGAGGAAGCATGGAACCATAAATACACCATGGCAAATCATTAGTCTATCCTGGAAGATTATAAATACAAACACTTGAGTAGAAAAAATCATGCACACCAGAATAATGGAATAACAAAACAATATTTTTGTGCTTTCTTTAAAAAATATTCTAACTTAGAGGAAATGTGTTTGTGCCCTCAACATTAAAGATTTGCCCCGTCATGCATTAAAGAAACTTAACAAAGCACCGTACAGCTCTGTATGTTCTCATTTGAAAGGCACAATTTGTCAATCAGTTGTTTGATTGAAAATGCCAGTTGGCAACCCTCTGAAAAACTGCAAATTTATATACAAAGATTTTGTTTGCATTTCAATGAATGAATGATGGGACATGTTACATGGATAGTGTAAAATGTAATGAAATCGGAACAAAGGATGAGACTTTCATGCGTGGCACATCAACAGTATGTACCGGCATTACAGAACAACAACACAAGGGCCACACAGACTGGCCATTTCCTTGGACACACCACCAACAACTTTCTCTGAAGCAGTTGTTAGGAATTTAAGAAAAAGTGAAAAGCAAAACAAAACGCTGACTTCACAGTGTAGATGTTCCTTCTTTAGACAAACTCCTATTCCTGATGATGCTAGGGTTATCCTCAGCTGAGGACAGGTCAGGCAGGCAGGCAGGGAGCAGCAGTGGAGGAGGTCAGCAGTGGTGTCCGTCAGAAGGCAGAGAAGGAGGATAGAGACTGGAGATGGAGTGAGAGAGACGGGCACAAGAGAATGGTAGATATGTATGTTCTCTTAAGACGACTGAAGCAATCCCTCATACTCCCATTCTCTGAAGAGGGAGGAGACTTTACAACTCAGAGAGAGAGAGGGGGAGGAGGAGGCAGTGAGGGGAGATGATAGCCTTCCTATTTATTGTTTTTCTATTATTTACACTGTTTCAGTTGACACACTTCTCTATGATTTGGGGGATGTTATGTACCTAACATATTCCATAGAGACTGCCCAGTGATGCTCAGAAAGCAGAAGTGAGTAGAGTGGACAGTAGGCTATTCTTTATACACTCTTAAAGTAAAAAGGTGCATCTAGAACTCAAAAGGGTTGAGGTCTTCGGCTGTTCCATAAGAGAACCTTTGAAGAACCCTTTTTGGTGTTTTATCTGGAACCTTTGATGAACCCAAAAGTGTTTTTATCTGGAACCAAAAAGGTTTTACCTGGAACAAAAATGGTTCTCCTATTGGGATGGCCGAAGAACCCTTTTGGAACCCTTTTCTAGAAGTGTAGCAAGATGCAAGTTGCCATTTTTTTGTAGACATTCTCAGTTGCTTACTCATGCAAACTGCTGCATTTTACTCAGAACGCATATCTTTCATCTCCACTTACCTCTCACTACTCTCTTCCCTCTCCCCTGCTCTCCTCCTCCACTATCGTTTCCTTTCCATCTTCCTCCCCTCTCTCCTCCATCCTCTTCCCCTCTCTGCTGGGCTATTCATCCTCACTGGAGGCGCTTCAGATAAGCCTGTGGCCCCGTAGGCGAGCTCTGCTCCAGCCCAAGGGGGTAGGGTCCTCCCTCTCTGCTTCAGTGTAACCTCAGCCCAAAGGTGGTAGGACTCTCTCCCTCTGCTTCAGTTGTAACTACCAAGGTGGTAGGACTCTCTTCCTCTGCTTCAGTGTAACTCAGCCAATGTGGTATGGCTCTTCTCCCTGCTTCAGTGTAACCTCAGCCCAATGGGTAGAGCTCTCCCCCTTGCTTCAGTGTACCTCAGCCCAATGTGGTAGGACTCTCTCTTTCTGCTTCAGTGTAACCTCAGCCAATGTGGTATGGCTCTCTCCCTCTGCTTCAGTGTAACCTCAGCCCAATGGGGTAGAGCTCTCCCCCCTGCTTCAGTGTAACTCAGCCAATGTGGTAGGACTCTCTCTCTCTGCTTCAGTGTAACCTCAGCCAAGGTGGTGGGGCTCTCTCCCTCTGCTTCAGTTTAACCTCAGCCCAATGTGATAGGACTGTCTCCTCTGCTTCAGTGTAACCTCAGCCCAATGTGATAGGGCTGTTTCCCTCTGCTTCAGTGTAACCTCAGCCCAGGTGGTAGGATTCTCTCCCTGCTTCAGTGTAACCTCAGCCCAAGGTGGTAGGATTCTCTCCCCTGCTTCAGTGTAACCTCAGCCCAGGGTGGTAGGGCTCTCTCCCCCTCTTCAGTGTAACCTCAGCCAATGTGATAGGGCTCCCTCTCTGCTTCAGTGTAACTCACCAAGGTGGTAGGGCTCTCTCGCCCTGCTTCAGTGTCCTCAGCCAATGTGATAGGCTGTTTCCCTCTGCTTCAGTGTACCTCAGCCCAAGGTGGTAGGATTCTCTCCTGCTTCAGTGTAACTCAGCCAATTGTAGGGCTCTCTCCTCTGCTTCAGTGTAACCTCAGCCCAATGTGATAGGGCTCTCCTCCCTCTGCTTCGTGTAACCTCAGCCCAAGGTGGTAGGGCTCTCTCCCCCTGCTTCAGTGTAACCTCAGCCCAATGTGGTAGGATTCTCTCCCCTGCTTCAGTGAACTCAGCCCAAGGTAGGGATTCTCTCCCCCTGCTTCAGTGTAACCTCAGCCAGGTGGTAGGGCTCTTCCCCCTGCTTCGTGTAACTCAGCCCAATGTGATGGGCTCTCTCCCTCTGCTTCAGTGTAACTCACCGCAAGGTGGTAGGTTCTCGCTGTTCAGTGTAACCTCAGCCAAGTGGGTAGGCTCTTCTCTCTGCTTCAGTGTAACCTCAGCCCAAGGGTGGTGAGGCCTCTCTCCCTTGCTTCAGTGTAAACCTCGCAAAGGTGAGGTCTCCTGAGTGTACCTAGAGGTGGAGGGCTTCTCCGCCTGCATAATCAGTGTACACTCAGCCCAAGTGTGGTAGGCTCTCTTCCTCGTTCTGTAACTCAGCCCAATGGTGTGAGCGTCTCTCCTGCGTTCAGTGTAACTCAGCCAAGGATGGTGAGGCTCTCTCCTCTCTTTCAGTGAACCTCACCAAGGTGGTAGGGCTTCTCTCACCCTCTTCAGTGTACTCAGCAGGTGGTAGGATTCTCTCCCCCTGTGTTTCAAGTGTAACTCAGCCAGGTAGGCTCATCATGTACTAAGGATAAGGGCTCCTCTCCTCTGCTTCAGTTGTAACTCAGCCAAGGTGGTAGGGCTCTCCTGCGCCTGCTTCAGTGTACCTCAGCCCAATGTGGTAGCGTCTCTCTCTTGCTTCAGTGTAACTCACCCAAGTGGTGAGAG
>NC_036860.1:57527873-57578097 GCF_002910315.2 Salvelinus sp. IW2-2015
CTGCTTCAGTGTAACCTCAGCCCAAGGTGGTGGGGCTCTCTCCCTCTGCTTCAGTGTAACCTCAGCCCAAGGTGGTAGGGCTCTCTCCCCCTGCTTCAGTGTAACCTCAGCCCTGTGTGGTAGGACTCTCTCTCTCTGCTTCAGTGTAACCTCAGCCCAATGTGGTGGGGCTCTCTCCCTCTGCTTCAGTGTAACCTCTCCCACAGTCCTGACAAACAGGACCTTTCATCAGCAGCAGTGATGTTGCTGGTGAAGGAAGCCCTGGATCTGACTGTCAGTGTCTGGTGCCGTAAGATCAGCATTAGTTCCAAGATACTTTGAAGTATTGAAAGATCATTCTGAGTGTTTCACAAAAAAATAGGTTTGATGTTCGACAACAGTGTCCATTTCAAATGCCCAGTAAATCTTTATCAGATATTGAGATCAATAGTAAAATCACCTCTACAACTCCCTAGAATTCATCAAACACACAGAGCCAAGTTGGTCAAGCAGAATGTGTGTCGTTACTGTGGTAGTGGCCTTCTCTGGGACACGCATTGGCAGTCCACAAGGAAAACTCAATGAGGAGCTAACAACTCCATACACATGGTTTTTATTTAATCAGGTAAGTTGACTGAGAACACATTCTCATTTACAGCAACAATGTAGGGAATAGTTACAGGTCAGAGGGAGGATGAATGAGCCAATTGGAAGCTGGGGGTGATTAGGTGGCCAGATTTGGAATTTAGCCAGGACACCAGGGTTAACACCCCTATTCTTACAATAAGTGCCATGGGATCTTTAGTGACCACGGAGAGTCAGGCCACGCGTTCAACATCCCATCCAAAAGACAGCACCCTACACAGGGAAATGTTCCCAATCACTGCCCTAGGACATTTTTTTTGACCTTAGGAAAGAGTGCCTCTTACACCACATCCAGCAGCATCTGGTCTCCCATCCAGAACTAACCCTGCTTAACTTCAGAGGTAAGCCAGCAGTGGGATGCAAGGTGGTATACTGCTGGTTTGGGTTAAAGGCTGATGGGGTACATACAAGGACATGGCTCCCAACACAGTCTAAACAAGACTATGCTTGGTTCTGTGTTTCTGTCAAATCAAATCACATTTTATTTGTCACATGCGCCGAATATATACAGGAAGTACCAGTACCAGATCAATGTGCAGTGTAAATGTCTTCACTGATATACCTGAACCCGATTACCCGAGATCCGACTCAGTATCTGAACAGGTTGGATCCGAAATTCTGTAGTTGACCCTCAGATCTTGGGTCGGATCACGCTTTGTAGCCACGGACCTGTGATATGTCTGAAAATGTGTGAAATACCATCCAGATCCGAAATTACATTTTGAAGAATAAAATATCCTGACGAAAATAAATATCCTCTGCATCACATTTGCTACGCATCGCAGTTGGTGCAGGCAATAGCATAAAAATATATCTTCCACCTGTCTGCCTCTCTCTCTGTCTAGCTATAGAGAACTTGCAACATTATTTCAACTGGGTCCTCACTCTTTTCCACGCAAATGAGCTTGGAATTGACACAGCTGTATTTGCACAAGGGAGAAGGGTTCAGGTAGCCCATTTTATGACATTTCCACTGGAGATACGGGATCAGCATTTTGCTATTTCACACCGAGGCATGGTGGTTACTTAGGCCTATAAAGAAGAAAAGTGTTGGAAAGATTTTTCAAATACAGTGAAGAACTAGTGTTATTTGCAGTGGATGGAAACACTGTTGACTTTCTGTGTTAGGTGATGGAAAAGAAACTTTGAGTCAGTAATCAGAAATACTATTAGACATCCCCAAATGTGAACTTTTATAGACCTACATTTGCGCTCAGGCCAGGTACTTCTATGCTTGCTCAATCAAAATCAAAATAAACATTAACAAAGGGCCAACAATTGACACAATGAAACAATGAATGTGCATGAATTAGCGGGAGACAGAAAGCTCATTGTTGGCAGAGAGGTGCCTATAGTGCATCTTCGTGACACACCCCTTCCCGTATGGTGCCGACATTTTAAATTAGGCATGTCATTTATGAAAATTCGAAGCTGTAGTGTAGACCACAACTCAATTATTTTAAAATGGCCTACAACAGAAAATGCATGTGAAAAGGTTCACTGCCTGCCAGACAAGTCAAAACAATTCTGCTGGCTTGCACAGCAATAAAGCTGAATTTTTAATATTTCAGATCCATTTGGGTCTGATACAGACCTGACCCAATTTGGACCTGATTCTCCCTCATCTCTTATATATTTTGGGTCAAATCTGGTTCATGATCTGATCCACCTCGGAACCGAATCAGATCGGTATTGATTTTGTATTTTATTTACAGTGTTAAGAGAATTATGTTCTCAATGTTCATAAACTGAACTTCAATTAAACTACTCGGTCTGTTACCAAGAATTTGTAAGGTTCTTGTTGAAATNATGTTCATAAACTGAACTTCAATTAAACTACTCGGTCTGTTACCAAGAATTTGTAAGGTTCTTGTTGAAATGAAACAGACAGAGGCCAGTCTACTATAGTCAGCATGTTTATTTATGAGAGCTCTGCTTATCATTTCCTGTAAATTGGTTTATATACCTCTCATTTCGTCATAAATGTCCCTCCTCCTCTCAGAGACAATGACAATATAGTTCACAAGTCTTCTCCTACCCATACATTGAAGGCCACCTGTTATACAATCTACTACAATCCCAAGGTTTCTCCCCTCCCTGGGTGGGGACAGAATGTCCTGTAAGGAACACAGTAGTACAGCTTGTTTGTCGATAGCTCCTCTTATCATTTGTTTCACACTTGCACCCCTAATTCTGACTAAAACTACACACATCAGATTATAGTTTTATGTTTCTAATAAATTTCATATAATTATATGGTTTCAGGGTGGAATATTTTTAGTCATTACCATTAAGCATATAATTCCCTTATCAACAGGACCTGTGGGTGTCAGATGGCAATTTCACAGATCCAATTTGGTTCGGATCTTAATTTCGGTATCCGAGAGAACCTGAAGTGGTACGAGGTATTTGAGGTAAATACAGTTGAAGTCGGAAGTTTACGTACACCTTAGCCAAATACATTTATAGTTCGTTTTTCACAATTCCTGACATTTAATCCTAGTACAAATTCCCTGTCTTAGGTTAGTTAGGATCACCACTTTATTTTATGAATGTGAAATGTGTAACGTTCGTCGTCTGAGGATGAGGAATCATCGGACCAAAGCGCAGCGTGGTACGTGTTCATGATATTTATTAAATTGAACACTGAAACAAAATTAACCAAGAGAAAAACGAACAGTTCCGTAAAGTCACTACAACTATACAGAAAACAACTACCCACAAAACACAGGTGGGAAAAGGCTACCTAAGTATGGTTCTCAATCAGAGACAACGATAGACAGCTGCCTCTGATTGAGAACCACACCCGGCCAAACACACAGAAATAGAAAACATAGAACACAAAACATAGAATGCCCACCCCAACTCACACCCTGACCAAACCAAAATAGAGAAATAAAAAAGGAACTAAGGTCAGGGTGTGACAAAATGTCAGAATAATAGTAGAGAGAATTATTTATTTCAGATTTTATTTCTTTCATCACATTCCCAGTGGGTTAGAAGTTAAAATACACTCAATTAGTATTTGGTAGCATTGCCTTTAAATTGTTTAATTTGGGTCAAATGTTTCAGGTAGCCTTCCACAAGCTTCCCACAATAAGTTGGGGGAATTTTGGCCCATTCCTCCTGACAGAGCTGGTGTAGAGCCAGGTTTGTATGCCTCCTTGCTCACACACGCTTTTTCAGTTCTGCCCACAAATTTTCTATGGGATTGAGGTCAGGGCTTTGTGATGGCCACTCCAATACCTTGACTTTGTTGTCCTTAAGCCATTTTGCCACAACTTTGGAAGTATGGTTGGGGTCATTGTCCATTTGGAAGAACCATTTGCAACCAAGCTTTAACTTCCTGACTGATGTCTTGAGATGTTGCTTCAATATATCCACATAATTNACCAAGCTTTAACTTCCTGACTGATGTCTTGAGATGTTGCTTCAATATATCCACATAATTTTACTTCCTCATGAAGCCATCCATTTTGTGAAGTGCACCAGTCCCTCCTGCAGCAAAGCACCCCCTCAACATGATGCTGCCACCCCCGTGCTTCACGGTTGGGATGGTGTTCTTCGGCTTGCAAGCATCCCCCTTTTTCCTCCAAACATAATGAATTTCATTATGGCCAAATAGTTCTATTTTTGTTTCATCAGACCAGAGGACATTTCTCCAAAAAGTACGATCTTTGTCCCCATGTGCAGTTGCAAACCGTAGTCTGGCTTTTTTATGGCGGTTGTGGAGCAGTGGCTTCTTCCTTGCTGAGCGGCCTTTCAGGTTATGTCGACATAAGACTCGTTTTTACTGTGGATATAGATACTTTTGTACCTGTTTCATTCAGCATCTTCACAAGGTCCTTTGCTGTTGTTCTGGGATTGATTTGCACTTTTCGCACCAAAGTACGTTCATCTCTAGGAGACAGTACGCCTCTCCTTCCTGAGCGGTATGACGGCTGCGTAGTCCCATGATATTTATACTTGTGTACTATTGTTTGTACAGATGAACATGGTACCTTCAGGCGTTTGGAAATTGCTCCGAAGGATGAACCAGACTTGTGGAGGTCTACAATTTTTTTTCTGAGGTCTTGGCTGATTTCTTTTGATTTTCCCATGATGTCAAGCAAAGAGGCACTGAGTTTTGAAGGTAGGCCTTGAAATACATTCACAGGTACACCTCCAATTGACTCAAATTATGTCAATTAGCCTATCAGAAGCTTCTAAAGCAATGACATCATTTTCTGGACTTTTCCAAGCTGTTTAAAGGCACAGTCACTTAGTGTATGTAAACTTCTGACCCACTGGAATTGTAATACAGTGAATTATAAGTGAAATAATCTGTCTGTAAATAACTGTTGGAAAAATTACTTGTGTCATGCACACAGTAGATGTCCTAACTGACTTGACAAAACTATAGTTTGTTAACAAAAAATTTGTGGAGTGGTTGGAYAACGAGTTTTAATGACTCCAACCTAAGTGTATGTAAACTTCCGACTTCAACTGTATGTACATGAAGGCAGGGTAAAGTGACTAGGCATCAGGATAGATAATAATATAAGAATAAAATAAAGAACAGAGTAGCAGCAGCAAATCATTAGTGTGTGTGTGTGTGTGTGTGTGTGTGTGTGTGTGTGTGTGTGTGTGTGTTTGTTGGTGTGTGTGTGTTGTGTGTGTGTGTGTGTGTGTGTGTTGTGTTGTGTTGTGGTGTGTAGTGTATGTGAATATGTGTGGGTTTTGTGTGAGAGTGTCAGTGTAAGTGTGTGTGAGAGCCCAGCCTATCAAAGCACTTCATAATTACAGATGTGAGTGCTACACGGCGATAGTCATTTAGGCAGGTTACTTTGGAGAACAGGGACAATGGGGGTCATCTTGAAACATATTGGGATTACAGACTGGGACAAGTAGAGATTAAAAATGTCAGTGAAGACACTTTCCAGCTGGTCTGCGCATTATTTGAGAACGCACCCTGGTATTCCATCTGGCCCAGCGAGTGTTTAAAAAAAAAAAAATATTATTTAACCAGGTTAGTTGACTGAGAACACATTCTCATTTACAGCAACGACCTTGGGAATAGTTGCAGGGGAGAGGACGGGATGAATGAGCCAATTGTAAGCTGGGGATGATTAGGTGACCGTGATGGTATGAGGGACAGATAGGGAATTTAGCCAGGACACTGGGGTTAACACCCCTACTCTTACGATAAGTGCCATGAGATCTTTAGTGACCACAGAGAGTCAGGACACCCGTTTAACGTCCCATCCAAAAGATGGCACCCTACACAGGGCAACATCCCCAATCATTGCCCTGGGGTATTTAGACCAGAGGAAAGGATGCCTCCTACTGGCCCTCGAACACCACTTCCAGCAGCATCTGTTCTCCCATCCAGGGACCAACCCTGCTTAGCTTCAGAAGCGAGCCAGCAGTGGGATGCAGGGTGGTATGCTGCTTGTTTAAAAGTTTTACTCACATCGACCATTGAGAGCAAGGAACAACAGGGGCTTTCATGCAAGTGTTGTTTTCCTCGAAGCAAGCATAAAAGGTATTTAGCTCATTTGGGAGTTCTGCATCACTGTGCATTTCACAGCTGGGTTTCCCTTTGTAATCCGTTATCATTTGCAAGCCTTGTCACATAGGACGAGCATTGAAGCCAGTGTAATAGGATTCCACTTTCCTGCTATATTGTCCTTTTGCATGTTTGATGTCTCATTCGAGGTCGTAGCGGGCTTTCTTGTATGCGTCCGTGTCCTGTTTCTTGTAAGCGGTAGCGCTAGCCTTTAGCCCAGTGAGGATATTGCCTGTAATCCATGGTTTTTGATTTGCATACATTCGTATAGTCACTGTGGGGGGATGTCATCTATGCACTTATTGATGAAGCCTGTGACTGATGTGGTAAACTCCTCAAAGCTGTCAGATGAATCCTGGAACATATGTACTACAAAACCGTCTTGTAGCCTCGCGTATGCTTCATCGGACCATTTACATATTGAGCATGTCACTGGTACTTCCTGTTTGAGCTTTTGTTTTTAAACAGGAAGCAGGAGAATAGACTCGTGGTCAGATTTGCCGAAGGGAGGACAAGGGAGGGCCATGTATGCGTTTCTGTGGTTAGAAAAAAAGTGGTCTAGAGTTTTAGCGCCCCTAGTGGTGCTAGAGACGTGTTGGTAAAAGTGAGGTAGAATGGTTTTAAGTCTCCCCATGTTAAAATCTCCGCCCACCAGAAACGCTTCTTCTTGGTGAGTGGTTTATTGTTTGTTTATGGCCCTATACAGTTTGTTGAGTGCCAAAGTGGTGTTGGCTTGTGGAGGGATGTAGACAGCCGTGATAATTACAGATGAGAACTCCCTTGGTAGATAAAAGGGTCTGCAGCTCACCATGAGGTATTATACTTTAGGTGAGCAAAAGCTCAAGATTTCCTTCACTAGAAGCAGCACACTAGTTGTTTATGAAGAGGCACACCCCTCTCCCTTTGAACTTGCCTGAGGCCGCCTTGGTCCGATTGTGCCGCTGCATGGAGAAACCACTGAGTTCTATGTACATAGGGCTCTATTTGAACAAACCTAATGCAATGGTAAATCTAAGCCCAGGAGGCGCATAGGTTCAGGGGTGTGTCAGAAATATTTTGGCCATTTTCACTATCACAATAGCTGGACAAAGATTCAATATAAATAGAAAGGGAGAATGCCAACTCACCTTTATACAGCTCCCAAATAGGCCTATGTTTTATGAACATAATCGGAACCACTGTACAGATCAGATCCATTAAAATCTGATCGCATCGCCTGAAGTTGCATTGCAAGCGTGCTACGGACGTTGTCACCATAATACCAGGAACGTGTAATAACATTTTACGAAAAAAAATCTATCAGTTTATAAAAACAACAACAATAAATACATGTAAAATGAAATGATATCATAAAAACACCACGATAAAAAAGACACGCATTGCTGTTGAACCAGCCTTCGCTATATTAGGCCTGGGAGGGCTTGGGTTTTAAACATATGAAACGGAAAACAAGCACTTTTTACAGGTTACAGATAACTTCTAAATATGAGGTTCACCTTATTCACAGAGGTTCTCATCTCTCGTTTCATGATGGTCACAGAAGTTCCCATCTCTCGTTTCATGATGGGCATGGACACGTAGCCTACATTATGGAGGGGGGTTTACGCACGCCCAAAACGGGACCTGCACGGCCAAAATCATATGGGCCAGCCTACAATGCATAGATAAAAAGGTAATGTCAGCTCTGTTTCACTCCTCGCAAACTTGATATTGTAATAAAGCTTTGGTTATTAAGATTTTTTTGACTACCTCGCCATTGCATTGGGCATACAAAATAAGCCTTAATTGAGAGGAAGGGAGGCTATGCTTGGTTTTTAATCAAATAAAATGAAATGTGAAAAGACCTGTTAGTTTTTTATGCTTCTAAATACTAAGTATACAGGCACCAAAAGCACATTAGGCTACTCTTATTCCATGGGCAAATGGGCAGTGTGCATCACTGCTGGATAGGCTGCTTTTACGCTGTGAAAATTAATGCCATAACCAACTGCATTACCGCTAAAACCTGCTTTTGATTGGTCTTAACTCTATCAGCTCTGCCTGAAATTAGCACTTTGGATCATATTTTTTAAGGACACGCCTAAAATATTTCCACCCCTCGCATCTGAGCGCAAGCGAGCAGATATAGACAGGTAAATTGCCGAACCTGGCATTACGGCTGGAAAATGCCACTGCGCCAGTTTTTAGATGACGAAATTGCAAATTAACGTGCATTTGATACTAGCACCGCCTTAACGCCAGCCGAAAATTGAGCCCAGAGAGTCATCCAGCCACGTCTCTGGAAGGCATACAATATTGCAGCTTTTCACGTCTCTCATGTAGGAGACTCTCGAACGAAGCTCATCCATCTGATTCTCAATGACTGGACATTTGCCAATGGAATGGAGAGGAGTGCCGGTTGATTTTGTCTTCGTCTCAGTCTCACCAGGATTCCACCTCATCTACCGCGTCTATGCATGCAGCGTTTTGGGTAGCCCATGAAACGTATGTATTAATACGCATGTGTGAATTGGAATGTTTTTTTGCATATCCCAACTCTCCCCGGGACACCCTCAGACAGTGGGGTCATGGCCAGGGTCTATGTCAGATACTCCAGTGAGTGTAATTTGCTCAATATTAGGAGTTGATATTATGAATGAAGATATTATCCTATTTTCTACTGTAGGTATGTAGTTCAAAATGTGTGTATTATGTTGTTGCTAGCGATTTTCAAAATACATTTTTGCAGAACCCCTGCAGTACCTCTGTGACCCCCCTATGTTGAAAATCCCTGCTTTAATATGATGCAAAACAGCTCATTGAGAACTATTATTATAGTTCAAAGTAATTAATATGATGCAAAACAGCTCATTGAGAACTATTATTATAGTTCAAAGTAAATCCACAGAGTAACTGACACAAGAAAGTCAATTATAGTTAGTTGAAAAAGTGTAACTTGTGCAGTAGTGGGTGACCTCACTGTATGGAAAATGTATTCCCCAGTGATGTGGAGTATAATTAGTGAAGAATACCCCTGAAATCAGGCCACGTATCCACTTACAAATAAAACTTATTATAGTTCAAAGTAAATCCACAGAGTAACTGACACAAGAAAGTCAATTATAGTTAGTTGAAAAAGTGTAACTTGTGCAGTAGTGGGTGACCTCACTGCAAGGATAATGTATTCCCCTGTGAAGTAGAGTATAATTAGTGAATAATACCCCTGAAATCAGGCCACGTATCCACTTACAAATAAAACTGGCAGCAAACTGGCAGATAAATGAATGAATGGAAATTTACTCCAATGGAGAATATGTTTTTTAGAGATCCAAAATGCACAAATCATTCTGTGGGATGTCAAAATCTGCACAATGCTGACACATATCTTTCATGTATCGAATTCAAGTGTTAATTGACGTTTCATGACCTGCACGATAACAGTAGAGGTAAAATGCCTGTAGCCAGTCCTGTAGATTTGGCCAAACTAGCAAATTCAATGAGTGGCACATTTCAGGGTGCCCTGCCCCCCATCACCACCATCACCAATTACTATTGAATCTGCAAGGGAGCCTTGCGTTCATTGTTCATTCTTCAAAGTTCCAGTCCAGACAAAATCAAGTCCAGGCCTAAATACCTTTGCACTGTTAAAATGAAAAGTGGGGCTGCCAATAGCTGAAGAGTGTCATTAATTTACCAGTCACACACAATGCCTTGGCAGGAGAATCCAGGCTGGGCAGACCAGCACTGTCTAGGAGAGCAAGACAGTCACTAAGGCTTATCCTCTTTGTGATGCTCAATGTCCACGTTAGAAGATCTAACAGACATAATAAAAGCAAACAAAGCCAACTCATGCTGGTATCTTAGGTGATTTTGAGACTCTTCACGCTTATTAGACTTTTCCTAAAAAATACCATTGACTAAACATATTACTCAAAATGCAAACTTGCGTACTTGCTACGTCTCGCACGACTTGCGGCGGACTGTTGCCCCCCTTGAAGCACGGCAGTGTAAACAGTCTCGTTGAGGCAACACTCTTACAGTATAAATGGTAATAGCAGAACAATGTTTTTGAAACAGCTGAAATGTATGTTTGAGACTTGTTTTATTGAGTTTTTACTTGTTACTTTCTGAAATTTTCGCGGTAGCTGTCGGCTGCACTGAGCCACGTAAAACTATGGAAGGCAATCCCCACCACCAAAACATGTCAAATGTAGATCATACAAATAGGATATGTCCTAGAGTGGTGGGGGGGAATTGTTTTCTTTGGGCCCAGAGTTTTTCCTAATCTGGTAGTAGGCTAACCTA
This sequence comes from Salvelinus sp. IW2-2015, assembly GCF_002910315.2. NCBI lineage: Eukaryota > Metazoa > Chordata > Actinopteri > Salmoniformes > Salmonidae > Salvelinus > Salvelinus sp. IW2-2015. The sequence continues at coordinate 57,538,330 of NC_036860.1, forward strand.
ACCAACTCCGGACCCTAGTTGTAGCGTATGACATAGTAATAAAAAAATGTTTTAAGTAATTAAAAAAACTCACCAATCAGGCCTTTATGATAGAGTGGCCACTCCTCAGTAAAAGGCACATGACTGCCTACTTGGAGTTTGCCAAAAGGCTCCTCAAGGACTCTCAGACCATGAGAAACAAGATTCTCTGGTCTGATGAAACCAAGATTGAACTATTTGGCCTGAATGCCAAGTGTCACGTTTGGAGGAAACCTAGCACCATCCCTACGGTGAAGCATGGTGGTGGTTGCATCATGCTGTGGGGATGTTTTTCAGCGGCAGGGACAGGGAGACTAGTCAGGATCGAGGGAAAGATGAACGGAGCAAAGTACAGAGATTCTTGATGAAAACCTGCTCCAGGGCGCTCAGGCTCTCAGACTGGGGCGAAGGACAACGACCCTAAGCACACAGCCAAGACAGCTCAGTAGTGGCTTCAGGACAAGTCTCTGAATGTCCTTGAGTGGCCCAGACAGAGCTCGGACTTCAACCTAAACGAACATCTCTGGAGATACCTGAAAATAGCTGTGCAGTGACGCTCCCCATCCAACCTGACAGAGCTTGAGAGGTTCTGCAGAGAAGAATGGGAGAAATTCTCCAAATACAGGTGTGAAAAGCTTGTAGTGTCATACCCAAGAAGACTTGAGGCTGTAATCGTTGTCAAAGGTGTTTCAACAAAGTACTGAGTAAAGGGTCTGATATTTCAGTTTTGTCTAAAATGTCTAAAAACCTGTTTTTGATTTGTCATCATGGGATATTGTGTTTAGATTGATGAGGAAAATAAACAATTTAATCAATTTTGGAATAAGGCTGTAACATATCAAAATATGGAAAAAGTGAAGGGATCTGAAAACTTTTCCAAATGCACTGTATATTCGTGTGAGAGAGTTAATTGTTCATTTTTGATAGGGTGACATTACTTGATGAAGCAACATGCTGTTATAACAACTGTGCTTTTGTCTTGAAGCTAAAATGTAATGAGTGTAGCCTACAGACAGGAAAATAAACACTTTAATTGTCTGCACATACATGCTTGTGAATTGTTGCATTATTCAACAGTGTAATATGTTTTGGTTACACTATTCAATATTGTAATATGTTTTAGAAGAAAGTCTCTGTCATTGTTAAGTAGGTTGTGCTTACTGGTTAGTGGCTACTGTGATATTTACGGTCAATTTGAGCTGCGGACCAAGAATGTTGCGTTGCCAGCCACAATGAAAGATAAGGTAAGGATGTAATGTGAATTGAAAGGTAGAATTCTCTTTCGCCATCCCGCTCCTCAGATTGCTTCATATCTCATAGTGAGAATAAGGTATTTGTGTTAGTCTGTGTCATGGGCCCACAGTTTGACTGCAAGGCCATGCGCACCACACAGCTGACCAATTTTCTTTGTTTTGAGAAAAGGGTTATTATCTATGATCCCTAGTGGCCTCAAGCAGGGATGAGGTTAATTCCATAAATTCTATTCTCTCTCCCGGTAAATTCCCTATAATTCAATTCAAATTCCAGGTCAGTCTTTGAATTCTGAGATATTTCAATTCCTCTCAATTCCCACGTTAGGTAAATTCCAATGATTCAATTCCCAATTTAATATTATCCCCAACAATTCCACAAATTCAAATTCTATTCCCTCAAACTTTCATGCTGATTATGTCAGCGCTATATGGAAATATAGAAATACAAGTAGAAATGTTTTCAAACAAATCCTGCAATCCATTTTTTGATAAGGGCATTCATTCCATGAATTGGGAAATGTACAAATACTGAATTCCAACTGAATTCCAAATATATATTTCTTTACAATTACAATGAAATTACAATTTGTTCAGCCCAAACAGTCTAATTTTAATTCCATAACTTGAAAATTCAATTCAATTCAAATTTCAACAATGTAAATTATCCACTTTGAGAGAATTCAAGAATTTTATCTGAATTTCTAATTAAATTGGAATTGACCCCAACCCTGGCCTGGCGGTAGGTAGCCTAGTGGTTAGAGCGTTGGACTAGTAACCGAGAGTTTGCAAGATCGAATCCCCGAGCCGACAAGGTAAAAATCTATTGTTCTGCCCCTGAACAAGGCAGTTAACCCACTGTTCCTAGGCCATCATTGAAAATAAGAATTTGTTCTTAACTGACTTGCCTAGTTAAATAAAGGTAAAAAAATTAAAAAGCCATTTTGTCATGTCTTGAAGTTGTGTTCTCTGTTTCCAAAAAGTGGGGGACTCCACTCCACCATGCTCCATCCATCTCCCCATCCACTGCTAAAGGAGTTATAAAATGGCATCGGCTAATGACATCAGAAATTACTCACACAGAGCTAATCCATGGGGTGGGAAGAAAGTTTTCAATACAATTACTCCCACACCCCATGGTCCGGAGCTGAGAAAGTGCTTTACTGTATTTCACTCTCTCATGTACAGAGCTCGCCTGTACAGGCCCTTCCGGAGCAGTGAAGACATCAACAACATGTCCTGTTGTTGACCTGTCAAAAGAGAGCTGTCTGTCATAATCCAGGTGGAATCAGGAATTCCCCAGGGCAGCTGTCTAGGCCCCTTACTTTTTCCAATCCTACAAACGACATGCCACTGGCTTTGAGTAAAGCCAGTGTGTCTATGTATGAGGATGACTCAACACTATACACGTCAGCTACTACAGCGACTGAAATTACTGCAACACTTAACAAAGAGCTACAGTTAGTTACAGAATGGGTGGCAAAGGTTAAGTTAGTCCTAAATATTTCAAAAACTAAAAGCATTGTATTTGGGACAAATTATTCACTAAACCTCAACCAAATCTTGTAATGAATAATGTGGAAATTGATCAAGTTGAGGTGACTAAACTGCTTGGAGAAACCCTGGATTGTAAACAGTCATGGTCAAAACATATTGACACAACAGTAGCTAAGATGGGGAGAAGTATGTCTATAATAAAGTGCTGCTCTGCCTTCTTAACAGCACTATCAACAAGGCAGGTCCTACAGGCCCTAGTTTTGTCACACCTGGACTACTGTTCAGTTGTGTGGTTAGGTGCCACAAAGAGGGACTTAGTAACCACAAAACACCAGTCTCAACGTCAACAGTGAAGAGGCGACTCCGGGATGCTGGCCTTCTAGGCAGAGTTGCGAAGAAAAAGCCAATCTCAGACTGGCCAATAAAAAGAAAAGATTAAGATGGGCAAAAAGAACACAGACACTGGACAGAGGAACTCTGCCTAGAAGACCAGCATCCCGGAGTCGCCTCTTCACTGTTGACGTTGAGACTGGTGTTTTGCGGGTACTATTTAATGAAGCTGCCAGTTGAGGACTTGTGAGGTGTCTGCTTCTCAAACTAGACACTCTAATGTATTTGTCCTCTTGCTCATTTGTGCACCGGGGCCTCCCACTCCTCTTTCTATTCTGGTTAGAGCCAGTTTGCGCTGTCCTGTGAAGGGAGTAGTACACAGCGTTGTACGAGATCTCCAGTTTCTTGACAATTTCTCGCATGGTATAGTCTTCATTTCTCAGAACAAGAATAGACTGACGTGTTTCAGAAGATAGTTCTTTGTTTCTGGCCATTTTGAGCCTGTAATCGAACCCACAAATGCTGACGCTCCACATACTCAACTTGTCTAAAGAAGTTTTATTGCTTCTTTAATCAGAACGACAGTTTTCAGCTGTGCTAACATAATTGGAAAAGGGTTTTCAAACGATCAATTACCCTTTTAAAATGATAAACTTGGATTAGCTAACACAACGTGCCATTGGAACACAGGAGTGATGGTTGCTGATAATGGGCCTCTGTACGCCTGTGTAGATATTCCATTAAAAACCTGCCGTTTTCAGCTACAATAGTCATTTACAACATGAACAATGTCTACACTGTATTTCTGATACATTTTTTGTTATTTTAATGGCCAAAAATTTAGCTTTTCTTTCAAAAACAAGGACATTTCTAAGTGACCTCAAACTTTTGAACGGTAGTGCATAATAAATACAAATACAAAGTCAAGAAAGTCAAGCAGGGAGTTTTTCAACCATCTGTTCAAGTTCAGGTCCTTCTTCCTTTGCAAGGATTTGTTGTGATTGTCATTTCATATATTATATACTATACAATAAGAAACAGAAAATGGTGAGCATTTTTTATTTTATGGACAACTTCATGAGGCACTGTCATGAGGCACTGTCGAACACAAAGTCCATTGAAAGATACAAGCTGAATCCCATTGACTGATGGTTGTCTATGACTTTACCTGGTTTACCTTATGTGGTGTGAATTAGTCTTGCCTTATTCTCAGCACTTAACACTGACCTCATCTGTCAGCCCCACCTGTGGTCCAAAGGTGTGGCCCCTCCATGGGGTTTCCCTCAGTCAGATAAGGAGGGCATTGTGTGGATCTATGCTCCTTGACACAAACAGCAATAGAATACTATTATAATGCTAAGGACTTTTGGGTGTGAGCGATTTGGAATGTACAGATAACAAATCGGTTAATTATATCCCTATGACTGTGTCATAGCAATTGTCTTTCGATGTACCCAGGCTTAATTTTTCTGTTCTTTAACTGTTTTCTGTTGTTGGGAGTGCCTGCTAAAGGAATAGTGAGCATGCATGAACTTGAAATTGATATGCTAGTGTATGGCCTAAATAAGACAGGTGATTTTTTTTTATGGCGGCCTTGATTATGCAGCAAGACATTGGTGTCACCATGTGGTAAGAAGGAAGACTTGCACAACTGCATAAAAGGTGCCATATAAGAGCCTGTGCAAAACTGGGTGAAGTTACAGTTGATGTTGGAAGTTTACATACACCTTAGCCAAATACATTTAAAGTCAGTTTTTCACAACTCCTGACATTTACTCCTAGTAAAAATTCCCTGTCTTAGGTCACTGCCTGCCAGACAAGTCAAAACAATTCTGATGGCTTGCACAACAATAAAGGTGCATTTTTTATCTTTCAGATCCATTTGGGTCTGATACAGACCTGACCCAATTTGGATCCGATTCTCCCTCATCTCTTATATATTTTGGGTCAAATCTGGTTCATGATCTGATCCACCTCGGAGCCGAATCAGATCGGTATTGATTGTTTATTTTATTTACAGGACCTGTGGGTGTCAGATGCCATCTATTTTGTGAAGTGTACCAGTCCCTCCTGCAGCAAAGCACCCCCACAACATGATGCTGCCACCCTCGTGCTTCACGGTTGGGATGGAGTTCTTCGCCAAGCCTCCCCCTTTTTCCTCCAAACATAACTATGGTCATTATGGCCAAACAGTTATATTTTGTTTCATCAGACCAGAGGACATTTCTCCAAAAAGTACCATCTTTGTCCCCATGTGCAGTTGCAAACCGTAGTCTGGCTTTTTTATGGCAGTTTTGGAGCAGTGGCTTCTTCCTTGCTGAGCGGCCTTTCAGGTTATGTCGATATAGGACTCGTTTTACTGTGGATATAGATACTTTTGTACCTGTTTCCTCCAACATCTTCACAAGGTCCTTTGCTGTTGTTCTGGGATTGATTTGCACTTTTCGCACCAAAGTACGTTCATCTCTAGGAGACAGAACGCGTCTCCTTCCTGAGCGGTATGACGGCTGCGTAGTCCCATGGTGTTCTACTTGCGTACTATTGTTTGTACAGATGAATGTGGTACCTTCAGGTGTTTGGAAATTGCTCCCAAGGATGAATGAGACTTGTGGAGGTCTACAATTTTTTTTCTGAGGACTTGGCTGATTTCTTTTGATTTTCCCATGATGTCAAGCAAAGAGGCACTGAGTTTAAAGGTAGGCCTTGAAATACATCCACAGGTACACCTCCAATTGACTCAAATGATGTCAATTAGCCTATCAGAAGCTTCTAAAGCCATGACATAATTTTCTGGAATTTTCCAAGCTGTTTAAAGGCACAGTCAACTTAGTGTATGTAAACTTCTGACCCACTGGAATTGTAATACAGTGAATTATAAGTGAAATAATCTGTCTGTAAACAATTGTTGGAAAAATTACTTGTCATGCACAAAATATATGTCCTAACCGACTTGCCAAAACTATAGTTTCTCTGGGATATGTGAGACGCTAACGTCCCACTTGGCCAAAAGCCAGTAAAAATGCAGAGCGCCAAATTCAAATAAATTACTATAAAAATCAAACTTTCATGAAATCACACATGAAAGACACCAAATTAAAGCTACACTTGTTGTGAATCCAGCCAACATGTCTGATTTCAAAAAGGATTTACGGCGAAAGCACACCAAACGATTATGTTAGGTCATAGCCACAGAAAAACACAGCCATTTTTCCAGCCAAAGAGAGGAGTAATAAAAAGCAGAAATAGAGATAGAATTAATCACTAACCTTTGATGGTCTTCATCAGATGACACTCATAGGACTTCATGTTACACAATACATGTATGTTTTGTTCGGTAAAGTTCATATTTATATCCAAAAATCAGAGTTTAGGCGGGACGCTACTGTCTCACTTGGCCAAAAGCGAGAAAAAATGCAGAGCGCTATAAAAATCAAAATCAAACTTTCATTAAATCACACATGAAAGAAACCAAATTAAAGCTACACTGGTTGTAAATCCAGCCAACATGTCAGAATTCAAATAGGCTTTTCGGCGAAAGCAAACGATGCTATTATCTGAGGATAGCACCATAGTAAACAGAGAGAGAAGCATATTTCAACCCTGCAGGCGCGAGCCGGAACTGGTGGTCCCCAGCCCGGTACCACCAGTTCCGGCACCACGCACCAGGCCAACTGTGCGCCTCCAAGGTCCAGTATGCCCTGTTCCTGCTCCCCGCACTCGCCCAGTGGTGCGTGTCCCCAGCCCGGTACCACCAGTTCCAGCACCACGCACCAGGCCTACTGTGGGCCTCAGCAGGCCAGAGTCCTCCGTCTGTCCAGCGCCGCCTGAGCTGCCCGTCTGTCCAGCGCCGCCTGAGCTGCCCGTCTGTCCAGCGCCGCCTGAGCTGCCCGTCTGTCCAGCGCCGACCGAGCTGCCCGTCGGTCCAGCGCCGCCTGAAAGCTGCCCGTCTGTCCAGCGCCATCTGAGCCGCCCGTCTGTCCTGAGCCGTCAGAGCCGCCCGTCTGTCCTGAGCCGCTAGAGCCGTCCGTCAGTCAGGAGCTGCCGAGCCGCCCGCCAGTCAGGAGCTGCCAGAGCCGCCCGCCAGTCAGGAGTTGCCAGAGCCGACCGCCAGTCAGGAGTTGCCAGAGCCGCCGCCAGTCAGGAGCTGCCAGAGCCGCCCGCCAGTCAGGAGCTGCCAGAGCCGCCCTTCAGTCCGGAGCTGCCCGTCAGTCCTGAGCTGCCCCTCAGTCCTGAGCTACCCCTCAGTCCTGAGCTGCCCCTCAGTCCGGAGCTGCCCTTCAGTCCGGGGCTGCCCTTCAGTCCGAGCTGCCTTTCAGTCCGAGCTGCCTTTCAGTCCGGAGCTACCCCTCAGTCCGAGCTACCCCTCAGTCCGGAGCTACCCCTCAGTCCGGAGCTGCCCCTCAGTCCGGAGCTGCCCCTCATTGCGGAGCTGCCCCTCAGTCCGGAGCTGCCCCTCAGTCCATAGGCGCTCCTCAGTCCAGTGGGGCCCTTTATTAGGGTTCCCAGGCCAAGGTCGGCGGCAAGGGTCGCCGCTCAAAGGACGTCACTGAAGCGGACAAAGACAATGGTGGAGTGGGGTCCACGTCCAGCGCCAGAGCCACCACCGCGGACAGATGCCCACCCAGACCCTCCCCTATAGGTTCAGGTTTTGCGGCCGGAGTCCGCACCTTGGGGGGGGGGGTACTGTCACGTTCTGACCATAGTTCTTTTGTTTTTTCTTTGTTTTAGTATGGTCAGGGCGTGAGTTGGGGTGGGCAGTCTATGTTTTCTGTTTCTATGTGGGGTTTCTTGTTTGGCCTGATATGGTTCTCAATCAGAGGCAGGTGTTAGTCATTGTCTCTGATTGGGAACCATATTTAGGTAGCCTGTTTTGTAGTGTGTTTTGTGGATGATTGTTCCTGTTCGTGTGTTCCTGTTCTTTCTGTGTTCACTAGTTCGGGACTGTAGCTTTGTTGGTTTTCGTCAGTTCATTGTTTTTGTTCATTCTGGAAAAGTATTCTAATAAATATGGATACGTACCACGCTGCGCATTGGTCTTCCGATCCTTCCTACTACTCCTCGTCAGAGGAGGAAGACGAAAGCCGTTACAATTCCGTTGATATATATCCAAAATGTCCATTTATTTGGCGCGTTTGATGCAGAAAAACACTGGTTCCAACTTGTGAAACGTGACTACAAAATATCTCAAAAGTTACCTGTAAACTTTGCCAAAACATTTCAAACTACTTTTGTAATACAACTTTAGGTATTTTTTACGTAAATAATCGATAAAATTGAAGACGGGATGATCTGTGTTCAATACAGGATTAAAACAAACTGTAGCTAGCCTTCTGGTCATGCGCCTCTAACAAACAGGACACAACAAGTGACCCTGATTCAAAATGGCCGTACTTCTTCATCACACAAAGGAAAAACCCTCAACCAATTTCTAAAGACTGTTGACATCCAGTGGAAGCGGTAGGAACTGCAAGAAGGTCCATTAGAAATCTGTATTCCCAATGAAAATCCATTGAAAAGAGAGTGACCTCAACAACAACAAAAAATCTGAATGGTTTGTCCTCGGGGTTTTGCCTGCTAAATAAGTTCTGTTATACTCACAGACATGATTCAAACAGTTTTAGAAACTTCAGAGTGTTTTCTATCCAAATCTACTAACAATATGCATATCTTATCTTATCTTATGAGTAGCTGGCAGTTGAATTTGGGTATGCTTTTCATCCAAACGTGAAAATGCTGCCCCCTATCCTAGAGAAGTTTTAACAAGAAATTTGTGGAGTGGTTGAAAAACGAGTTTTAATGACTCCAACCTAAGTGTATGTAAACTTCCGACTTCAACTGTATATGTTTAAATCACTCCATAGGATACTGATATTGAAGTTTATTTCAGTTCGTTGTCCTGCTAGAGAGACTATGGGAAACAATTGGCATCCTAATTAATTGTAGACTACTTTAAGATCCCAACTCCTGTATGGTCAAAACTACTCTACCTCTTTAGATTCTCTACTCCTTATTCCAGGCTTCTTTTCAATTTTGTTCTTCATTTTTGGCGATGGATAGGTTGGTGTTCAGCTTCAAATGCCTATATGGGTGGTCAAGGAACATCTGCAAAGTGTTTCAGTTTTTTTTCCAACGGTGTATAAGTATTCAGGTGCAGGAATTCAGTTTGTCTGTGATTAGCTCCAAATGAAAAAAGAACGTTGAATCACTAAGGAATTTATAGCTGTGTTACTGAACCATGTATTAGCAGTCAGCAGAAAGTAACAGTAGCACAACAAAGCAAAGTACACAACATGGTATTATTATCTATCCTGATGCCTAGTCACTTTACCCTTGCCTACATGTACATGTAACGGCAGCCTTCCCTCTCTTCACTAGAAGAGGGGGTGTAACAGGGATCAGACCAACACGCAGCGTAGCCAGTGCTCAACATGTTTAATACGAACGTTAAACATGAATACTTAACAAATACAAAATAATAAATGTGGCAAACCGATACAGTCCTAGCTGGTGCATAGAAAACACAAAGACAGGAAACAACCACCCACAAAATCCCAACACAAAACAAGCCACCTATATATGATTCTCAATCAGGGACAACGATTGACAGCTGCCTCTGATTGAGAACCATATTAGGCCGAACACAGAAACAGACAAACTAGACACACAACATAGAATGCCCACCCAGCTCACGTCCTGACCAACACTAAAACAAGCAAAACACATAAGCACTATGGTCAGGACGTGACAGTACATACCTACCTCAACTAACATGTATCCCAATGCACATTGTTATTTTATTGGTACTCCCTGTATATAGCTGCATTCTTGTGTGTTAATTTCTCTTATGTTTTTATCTTCTTATTAATCTCTTTGGGAAAGAGCTTGTAAGCAAGTATTTCAATGTAAGGTGAATGGTGTATTCAATGCATGTGACTAATAACATTTTATTTAATTTTCTATTTGAAAAATAACATTGAGAACCTTTCACCAATAGATGGCACTGTATTAACCCAGATGTCTTGAAATATTTCACTGGCAAAATTGTCATAAACACTCCCATCCGATCCCAGGTGCACTGATTTATGAGGAGCTCACATTTTCTCCAAATGTAGTGTTTCCACTTATTTCTCCCTCAGTGCATACAGGTAAATTACTTTTTTTATTACCATAATTCATATAATGTACACATTTATAACATGACTGAATTCCCTTTCAATACTGTAATATGATGGAACTTCAGAAGATTGTGGAAGTAAAAGGTTCAGTGACATCTGTTTTATGGGTTATAATGGCCTGGTCAGACCTGAGCATTAGCAGGGTATGTTGTGGACTCACACACACACACGGCTATAGTCCAATTATAGTGTTCTGTGCCAAGATCGGTGAGAGAGAGAAAGACCTGCTGATTGTTATCAGCTGAGATAGATGAAGGGCAGAAAGGGTTGTGTAATGTGTAATGGACCTAAAAAGGAATACCCTCTGGCCCAGAGAGAGAGAGATAGTCGAGGGGGAGCCTGGCACTGAGAGTTAAAAACAAACCATGATTGTGAAATGCTCACAGTCAGAGCAAGCACATTCAGACCACACATAGACCAACACAACAAACAGACATAGAACCCCTAACATCCCCCAATGACATAAAAACATATTGTGAAAAAAAGCCATGAACTAAAAAAAAACATGAAAGAACACAAGAGCTCATACATACTGTACACACATAAACAGATACACTCATCGTCCACAGTAGTTATACCACTAAACAGATTAAGTAAAAATGAATGCACAGTTACACACAATAACACACTACAACATAACTCATGCACACAAGCAGCCCCTCTGAACAGAAAGCCTTTGCCCCCTCTATGGCTGCTGCATGGACACACAGTGGAAAATTCCTCCCGCTCCAACTGAGCATGCTCCGAAAACCAGCCCATTCCAGTCCTGCACCCTTCACTCAGAGCCTGTCCCTGTATAGTCAATGAATCACAATCACCAGCTGGGGGATCTCACATGACAACCAGGCAGGCACCAGCATGTACTGTGTGTTCTAATGCTGCTTGGCATTTTAAAATGTCTCCTGATATCACAGTAATCCTTAGCTGTCTTGGGACAATTTGTAAAAGAAACCTAATAAACAAATGTTGATTTATTTAGCTGGCAATTCATAAAACTATTCTTAATGATAGAGCTCAACGGTCCACTCCAGGTTATTAATAGCTATGGGCACTGGGCCACATTTACCATTCCTATCACCGGGTAAACTACACACTCAACAGACAAGACTAAGTTAGGATCAATAGAAAGACAGAATGCTTTATTACATGATGAAAATTGTGATAATAAGTATAATAAGAATCAAGGCTCTGTGTCACCATATACTGTCAATAATAAATAAGTAGTGCAGCTACCATGGAATTTGGGAATAGTGGGAAGGAAGTTGCAGCACAGAGTGAAGTTGCCACTATTGTCTCTCATTAAGCAAAGGCTACACAGATTCATATCCTGTTTCTCCCTCATGATTTGGGGCAAGAATCCAACAACATTTGAATACAAGCTCACTCTGGACATTTCCCAAGTCGTCTCTCATGAGTAGAACTCAAAGTTCAAGTTAAGCATTTTGCAAAAGCCCAAGCCACAATAAGGTATTATACAGAAACAGTTGAGAAGCAGCTCAACTGCCATTCAAAAGTTGATGCAGCTGCATGTAACTCAAGTACAGTAGGCCAGGCCTGTGTAACCTACTTAGATTCAGGTGATCTTTGGGCAAAGTTCCATAAATTCCATTCCAGTGGGGATAACGCAATAACACAGAGCATCATGCCATTGTTCATCACTGTTTGTTCTAGCACACAACCATTGGAATTCCCGCACTGGCAAATTGAGCATATGTTGTCAAATGTTCATTTACACCTATTTCTAATCTAGAGCATGGTAGAGACATCCAATTTCTTTGTCTGGGCAGATTACTTTCATGTAGCACCCATCATGGCAGAATCTATGTTTCTTTATTATGCATTACCTACTTAATAGGTTACATCGTCTAGGCTATAGCGGGTAAATCTGTAGGATTGCGCAGAATAGCATTTATTTGTATTTTTGGGAAATGTTTTTAATGGCATAAGAGAAGAGTGAATTTAGCGCTACAAACTGATTGAGGGTGCTGCCCTGGCTAAATCACTCAAGATTTACCACGCCCACATTTCACAAGCAGCCAGGAGCCATGCTCGGTAGTAAACACGGGATATGACTGTTCATTCACACACACAGCAAAGGCTACGCGACAGACAACTGACTGGAGTGCCAAAATCAACAAATCAGGAGTATCAAGCTTTTGACACCAAAGGAGCAAATCACCACCTTTATCTGGATTCTTCTTTATTTTCTTGAGGTTGTGTTTTTATTTTACTACGGTAGTTTATCACATCTTCAGATCCGTAGAATGAGAGGGAATCTTTCCCCGAACGAAGATATTTCAGGGTATTATTCAATGATGCCTGTCTCGGACTTCCATGCAAAGCCTTCCTGTACGATGGAGCCCGCGGACAGTATGTGTGGAGCGGGAGGAGCTGTCACCGCCAGACCGCTGATGGGGAACACCTCTTCGTGGCAGCACTCGGGGGATGGAGGATGCGCGCAGGACGGACCTGAGGAGTTAAACGGTATGGTTGTCATTGCGTCTCACTTTTTTAAAGCGACTTGAACAGATCTTTACTGCTAGATAATAATATGAATAGATTTGAAGACCTTAATATAATCAAGGTTTTGTTTTTATTTTTTGAGATTATGTTTTTAGTGCCATAATGCTACACATGATTAATATTCCCCATTTATTCACTCTCAATGTGACAAGCTCTTAGTAGGCCCTACTGCAAACATGAAACTCATTCACAGAAAAATATTTGGAAAAATACACAATTGTTTACCGTAGCACATGTAGATATCATTGCTCTTCTTTGCTCTTTCAGTAGTGACATCAATATTTAGTCTACACTCATAATGAACACACACACGCACATACACATACATACATACACACTGTATCCTGATGCAATATCTCTAGGGTTCTTATCTTATTTAACTACATAGAGCACACATGCACAGAAGCATGGACACAGTATATGTGGGCTCTGGACAGGTTCTTAGCTCAGGCCTGTTGATTTTCTGGAAAACAATGCAGGAGGATGAACGTATGGTTCAGTAATTGACCTGATTTAAAATACAGTTATAGCTTGGCTCTTCGTACATTTACAATACAGTTATAGCTTGGTACATTTATAATACATTTATAGCTGGGTACATCTTGGTATATTTATAATACAGTTATAGCTTGGATCTTGGTACATTTATAATACAGTTATAGTTTGATTTTGGTACATTTATAATACAGTTATAGTTTGATCTCAGTACATTTATAATACAGTTATAGTTTGATCTTGGTACATTTATAATACAGTTATAGCTTGGTACGTGTTGCTTTTGAACCAAGCCTGTAACCTTTTGCACATCCATGTCTAACCTATAGGGATGAGTTGACATTCTATGGCTGCAGGGTTGTCATCTGCAGCTCAGTGTCACCCTGGTGTAACACAGTGGGATGTGTCAGGAATCAGGGATGAAGTGAGTGCATTGGACAAGTACTGTATATGTAAGACATGATCAGATCTCATCCCAGGAGTAGTGGTTATTATTTACCACCCACTTGAGGTTACAGACTCCACTAATGAAAACGAGGACCAGGTCAGGCTAGCTAATACCAGTTTTCTCCACCAAGCTACCAAACTAGCTAGCTCTGGTCATGGCCAATGACTAGGCTCTTTCTCATGTTCCAGCGTGAACACTGAGATATCCCCCCTCCCTCCTCCATACCCAAACTACAGTCCCCCTCCTTCTTATAGTGTTATAGGCACCCAACTTCCCCTTTTAGATTTCCAATCACACGTCTGTTCATGTTTCAGACTGAAGTGACGAAACATACTAGATTATTCTATTGCTAGGTGGAGAAGAAGAAAAAAAAACATCTACAAGAGAAGCAGAGCAGTTGACCTGAAGTTCTGGATTTGAATGTTTTCCCAGGGGCCTTAACTAGAGCGATTTGGATGTATGGCTCTCAGTAAATTCAGAAATACTGTCTCGTTACCGGTACTTTCAATGGTAACCATGTTTAGCCCCGCTGTTTGCTGTAGGGGAAATAATAAGCAGGCTGAGATAGTGTTTAGGTCGAGTTAAGAGGCCATCGAGGTAACCAAATTATTAAAGATTAGCACAATAGCTCATCAATAAATTACAAATAATTTCTGATATTCCCAGGAAAATCAAATGCTCTTAGGACATTCAATCCGGTAAGATCTTATTTTCTCCTAGTTTCTCAGTAAAAGTCTGTTTTCGTCCAGAGCTGCAGAGCTAACAGAGATATGACAAGTGATTCATGAGGGTGTGACTAAGGCCTCAGTGAGTTAGATATGCCCGTTCCCATAGTTGGAGGTTGTTGTAAGTAGCCCGACATTCCTATAGTGGTGAAGCACCCCTTATAATAGCCTGTTAGAGGCCCAGTCTGGCTTATGGACTCAGGAGTAAGACAGCATCCAGGGGGAGCTCCGTGTGTGTGTGTGTGTGTGTGCTTGCGCGTGCTTGCGTGTGTGTGTTAGACTCTTTGCAGGGGGTCCTTGGATGTAATCTGGGGCACCAGCAGAGTTAAGGTTTTCCTTTCAGCATTTCCTGTTCTACAGGAGGCCCCAAACGTTTTCCTAAAATGGTATCTTTGTTCATACAGTGTGAGGTCCCTATATATATTAGGAAAGCCCTCTCTTTTATCAGAAAGAGTAAGTAGCCTTGCACAAACCTTGGTACAAGGACACCCCCTGGACAGGACACTACTCTATCACAGGGCCTTACCCCCAATCTATCTCCTTAATGTTGAGTGCCAAGCAGAGACGCACCGGGGATCAAACTCCCAATCTTGCAATCTCAGGGCAGACACTCTAACCACAAGGCCACTGAGTTGGTTCAGGAATAGACATCGAAGCTAGTTCCGCTTTTTTTCATTATTCCCCTCAAATCAGTCCTTGATTAAAGACCTGGGACACCAGGTGGGTCCAATTAAGTATCAGGTAGAACAGAAAACCAGCAGGCTCCGGACTTCGTAGGGTAAGAGTGAATACCCCTGGTGAATTGCACTGGTGGGTGACATTTATTAGTTCAGGCTTGGGGCTGAAATTCAAACTGTAAATATTGTTTTGTTGAGTTCCCAAATCCAGAACTCACATTCTTGTATTAGAAGAATAGTGCTGTTTTTGTCGGACTGGTTTATATCAATGTCTGTAACCATCTGTCTGACCATAAGGCTGTGATGCAACTGTATGCTGGCCACGTGGTCTTTCAAGTTGTTTTGTCCTTATGTTACCCCAGCTCCCCAAATGAAGCCCAGATGTTCTGCTAGATTGAGCTATTGTTGTGTTGTTCTCGTTTGGACGATCTGAGAACGGTTGCTGGAACCACTGAAACCCCACTTGGGCCCGCAGCCAGCACGTGTGTGAATAGAGGCTGTCTTCATAACATGTGACAGTGGGTACGCTCAATTATGGGGAAGACAGGGGGAGGCAAGGCAGCGTTATGAAGGGGACGGGGCTTGGTGGAGGCTTGGAGCAAAGCATTGTCCCCCCATGTGAGTGTTGTGTGGGCAGCTGCTGCTTGTGACATGGTGGAGTGATTTTTTTTCCTGGTCCTCTGCCCCTTTAACCCCGCCCAGCCCCGGAGTAACATTCTGATTGAGACCAGAGTAACCTAGTTTGAGGCAGCTTTTAGGGGGAGTGCTCCCCGCACCAACCCACTCCTGCTCCTAACAGAGACAAGGAAATTCGAGAAAATGTGCATGCGTGCATGTGTGTTTAATGGGCTCTCCTCTGCGTCTCTTTCTCAGGGCAGCGGTTTGTGGAGCACTGCCACTGCTGGCAGTGGTGTTTATGGCATATTCAGCTTCTGCCAGAAGAGAAGCTCACTGCTTCTTTACAGGATGGTTAAGTTACCACTAGCAGAGGACAGAGAGAACAAAACATACTTCAACAAACAGTTCAATCTCTCCTCTGTGCCTTCCAAAAGCTGAAACTAGGGGACATTAAACAATTATATTTTATTCAAAATCTGTACAGAAAACAGATTCCAACCAAATGAAAGTATTACCATGGGGGAAAAAAATAAATTTTACATTTTAGTCATTTAGCAGACGCTCTTATCCAGAGCGACTTACAGTAGAGACATGATTCATTCAATGACATGATTCACTTTTAGAGTAGGCCTACTGTTTTTTTAGTACATGCTGCTGAAAGGCTCTGTTGAGGTCTTCATACAATAAAGACTAGTTAGTTGTGCCTTCCTTATAAAGTCTGCAATAGAATGGTCTACCTGTGAGCATCAATTCTCTTTGAGAGGCCTCAGGAAATATTTATGATCCACTCCTGCAATGAGCATGGACAGGGCATGTGCATCTCTATTGATGTCAATCTTCATAGATCACCATTGTATGGTCCTCGTCTCTGAGTGATTGGGTCTTGCCTTAGTTTGCAGTGCTTCTCGGGTTTTTCTACCAGATACAAGCATGTTAGGGTTTTTTCTCTTTGAGAAAATAAAAATGTAAAAATGGATTAATGTATAGACAGACCTTGTCAGCAATATTCCAAGGAATGCTCTTTTAAGCTCAAAGGAAACTAGCTTAATTTATTTTTCATTTCATAAATGGCAAGCATGTCTGTTCATGAAACGTGTTTATTTAGTACTCTCCTCTCTCACTTATGTAATGACCCTTTCAATCCGTGATGTGGAAAAAGAGCGGCTGTCATAAAGAGTTGCCTGCTCTCTGGCGCTAGCCTGACAGTGTGCATCATGTCAGGATTTTCTCATGACGTCTGTTACGTATGGCCCTCAGCCGAGGTCCGGGGCTGTCTGACCTCTGGACACTCAGACCTATGGTAACTGAGACACTGTCTGCCCAGACAGAAGATAGGATAAGGGGGGAGGAGGGGAGGAAGAGGAGAGAGAAGGAGAGAAGAGTAGGAAAGGTTAGTGGAGATTTGGGAAAGAAGAGTTGAGATGGAGGAGATGCAATGGGTTTAATTGTTACTGTATATTCGCGTTGTCTGGGGTGACCAAACTCAACTGTGAGTAGTACGGTACCTAACCTGTGAATAAGTATTTTCCCACAGCAGCGATGACATCACCTATGTGTCAGGGAGGATACACAGTGCTCCTATTGACACTCAGCAAAAACACTCTACCTTAGACACCGATGACCACCCTTCTATGCTGTTACATTCAGAGTAATAGGCACTTGTCTCTGGCACCACTTGACTGTTGGAGTGTTGTGTAAACTAATTGCAATTCCATTTGTGGTGCCCTGTTGTTTGTCTACAGTAGGTCATGTGACTGGAAGCCCTTAGAGTTGGACTGTAGAGTTAATAAGTAGAGCTTGCTCTGATTTCCCCAGGAGGTCACAGACAGGATTACTGTGGCTTGTGGTAGAAATAGCCTCCATTGACCCATTACTGTACTTTTTAGCTTTCAAAGAAAGTTGAACAACTGCATAAATGCAAAAATCAAACACATTTCAATGTTAATCATCAGTATATAGGACACATATTAATCAGTTGCATCTGAACAGTCAGTTGTCTTTAGAATAGGCTGCTCACACCATAGACTTGGGTGAATTCCAAGTGACCATCTGTCACTGACTGTGAAGTGTGAACGCCATCTTTCTCCATGCCCATAGTGAACACAGTCACTGACTGACACAGCACTGGCAAATCTCAACATGTGAATTAGCACACCAAAAGACCTTACTAATTGACTCTAAGCTGAGTTGATCATATGAGGTCAGATCAGTGACAGAGTTCCTGTGTATTTATAGCCTCCATACAGGTCTGGACCAGTCTCAGTCAGTTTGACCCAGGGCCAAGTCTTGGCGTCTGGTGCATAGCTGGCTCACACCTCCACTGCTATCCCATCACTCAGCCCTGCCACGGTGGGCTTGTCCCCAGCGTCCAGGGCCTGTTGTCAGGCTGCGTGGTTACATAAGAGGCCTTGGATGTCAAAGCCTCCATTGATTAAAATAACACATTGGGGTGGGATGACGATGGACATCTCCAGTCAGAACTGTGGGCGAGCCTAGAGATCTCACCGCTCTTTGGGTCCTTGTTTAGTTGGCTGTGTGTTTTGAGGGTTAATTGAGGAATAATAAATGTAGTAGGAAATTACTCTTAAATTCAGAACAGTGCTACTGTTGATTTTCCTAACTTTGCATTTTAGTGTCTTGGCAGAACAGTGTGTACTGACAGCTCATAGTCTCAGTCATTTCCCTGGTTACGTCTTTGTGGTTTCAGTGACAAAATTAGGAAAAGTGTTTTCCTATTTGAATTTAAGTAAACGCTTTTAAACTCAGTTACGGTTTAGCTAAGATTCACTCATGGATAATGACTCAGTCGCTGTATCAAACTTCAACAAGGATAATTCTCTAACTGTGCTATAATCTGTCTTTTCACAGAGAAAACTGTGCTTGCCCCACCGGTGTTCATCTTCCAGAAGTCTTTCACGCTTTCCATGAAGGTAATCTGAATCATATCCTGAAGGGTAACATGTTGACAGATGATGCACATGCATTATTAAAAAGTAGTTGCTAATCAAAAGGATACATTCAGAAATATGTAATGGAAGAATATGTATCATTAGTTTGTATTTCTGAACTTTCTTTCTGAACTGATTTTCTACAGAGGAGAGCAGAGCGTTGGGAGGAGGGATCAGGTCAGCATTATATCTGCTGCATGTCATAATGAGGAAACATTTTGATGAATCTCTGTTGCTTTCTATTGCATTGGCAGTAATGTATTTATGTGTACTTGGCTTGTTCTCCAATAGTTGTGGGAATCAGTCCAAACAAACGAGTCCGATCCTTCACATACCCTAATCCTAACAGCAGAATGAGGAAAGGTGAGTGTTCAGAAATATCAATTTGCAGAAATTGTCTGCCTACTCTATTAAAAAAATACATATATACGTATTATGGTATTATTACCACCAAACGTAAACATTTGAGGATTGAATTATAATTCCTGTTCCTCAGTGTTACTCTCCATTGGTAAAGGTGATTTTTTTTGTACAATCTCTACTGACATTTCATCTACAGTATATACACAATGCTGCTGGTTAACATTACTTACCTTTTTTCTCTGCGTCTCTGACAGGCTCCTGTGACGGCAGTAGACGAGTGCGAACAAATTCCCACTCTTTTCCCCCACCGCCTCCAGGTAAACAACCACACCCCCTACACAAGACCTGTCATCTCTCTAGTGTACTCTATTATCTCTATCCTTTCATCCATCCTTTCTAAGCTGTCCCCCAGGGCATACAGCGCCCATGCAACTGAGTTTAGTTGCCTGATTCCTTGACTCGCCTGCAGATGATTGTAGCCTTAATAAAACTGGGATCTTACTGGGATAAAATACAGTATCTCCGTATCTTTGAAATGAACCGAAGCAGTGCACCATGACGTAGCCGCTGGAAGATGTTTGGCGCTACAAATGGATATTTCAGTCGGTTAATGCAGTACCAATAAAGGTCCAGTGCACTACTTTTGTGACAAATAAATAAATAGTAATAATGATTTTTCAGGGGTGCTGCAGCACCCTCAGCACCCCTACTTCCCGCGGCTAAGCATCATGATCAAACTCTCTTAAAGGGTTTCCTGTCTATATTCACTGCCAGTATTTCCTCTAGGTCCATACATTCCAGTCACTCCATCCATGTAAAGGGTTCTTCGGCTGTCCCCATAGAAGAACCCTTTGAAGAGACCTTTTTGGTTGCAGGTAGAACCCTTTCTACAGAGGGTTCTATATTGAAACCAAAAAGGTTCTACCTGGAACCAAAATTGCTTCTCCTATGGGGACAGCCGAAGGACCCTTTTAGAAAAAAAAATTTGTGTCGATTCCCAGCAACCACTTCAATGCAGCCCCCAGTATCTCTTTCCCCTGATCCGTTTCAGTTTCACTCTGTCACTGCAGCCCTCACCTGCTCATCACAAATCACCAACATGACCCACTATTGGCAACGCGGAACCCTCACTGCTCATTGTTGGCCAAGCATGTTGTATGTTGTCATGTGCCAAGTCTGGCGGTCACTTTGACATGTGGAGCACGTTTTAACTTTAATCATGTATGATATGTCTGTCTGTGTGAACTCTTCTGACGGATCTCCTCTCCACTCTTTCCTAGTCTCAAGATCAAATGTCTTCATGCCTTCAAATCTGTGCAACCGGGCCAACATTTCCCCAAACAGAGGCAAATATCCATTCTCTGGTCTTATGTTGACCTTTTGATGTGCTAAAATACCTCTAATTATCTAATCAAATTTCAAATCAAATCAAATTTATTTATATAACCCTTACATCAGCTGATATATCAAAGTGCTGTACAGAAACCCAGCCCAAAACCCCAAACAGCAAGCAATGCAGGTGTAGGAGCACGGTGGCTAGGAAAAACTCCCTAGGAAGGCCAAACCTAGGAAGAAACCTAGAGCGGAACCAGGCTATGAGAGGTGGCCAGTCCTCTTCTGGCTGTGCCGGGTGYAGATTATAACAGAACATGGCCAAGATATCTAAACAACTAACAAACCAAACTTAATCTCTATTCTACATACTAATACATTCGGTGAGTATTCAGACCCCTTGACTTTTTCCTCATTTTGTTACGTCACAGACTTATTCTAAAATTGATTCAACATTTTTACAAAAACTCATCAATCTACACACAATACCCCATAATGACAAAGCAAAACCAGGTTTAAGAAATGTTTGCTAAATTATTAAAAATTTAAAACAGAAATAAGTTTTTCCCAGTGGGTCAGAAGTTTACATACACTCAATTAGTATTTTGTAGCATTGCCTTTAAATTGTTTAACGTGGGTCAAACGTTTTGGGTAGCCTTCCACAAGCTTCCCACAATAAGTTGGGGGAATTTTGTCCCAATCCTCCTGACAGAGCTGGTGTAACTGAGTCAGGTTTGTAGGTCTCCTTGCTCGCACACGCTTTTTCAGTTCTGCCCACAAATTTTCTTTAGGGTTGAGGTCAGGGCTTTGTGATGGTCACTCCAATACCTTGACTTTGTTGTCCTTAAGCCCTTTTGCCACAACTTTGGAAGTATGCTTGGGGTTATTGTTCATTTGGAAGACCCATTAACTTCCTGACTGATGTCTTAAGATGTTGCTTCAATATATCCACATCATTTCCCTGCCTCATGATGCCATCTAGTTTGTGAAGTGTACCAGTCCCTCCTGTAGCAAAGCACCCCCACAACATGATGCTGCCACCCCCGTGCTTCACGGTTGGGATGGTGTTCTTCGGGTTGCAAGCCACACCCCTTTTTCCTCCAAACATAACTATGGTCATTATGGCCAAATAGTTCTATTTTTGTTTCATCAGACCAGAGGACATTTCTCCAAATAGTATGATCTTTGTCCCCATGTGCAGTTTCAAACCGTAGTCTGACTTTTTTATGGCGATTTTGGAACAGTGCCTTCTTCCTTGCTGAGCGGACTTTCAGGTTATGTCGATATAGGACTCGTTTTACTGTGGATATAGATACTTTTGTACCTGTTTCCTCCAACATCTTCACATGGTCCTTTGCTGTTGTTCGGGGATTGATTTGCACTTTTCGCACCAAAGTATGTTCATCTCTAGGAGACAGAACGTGTTTCCTTCCTGAGCGGTATGACGGCTTAGTGGTCCAATGGTGTTTATACTTGCGTACTATCGTTTGTACAGATGAACGTGGTACCTTCAGGCGTTTGGAAATTGCTCCGAAGGATGAACCAGGCTTGTGGAGGTCTACAATTTTTTTGGCTGATTTCTTTAGATTTTCCCATGATGTCAAGCAAAGAGGCACTGAGTTTGAAGGTAGGCCTTGAAATACATCCACAGGTACACCTCCAATTGACTCAAATTATGTCAATTAGCCTATCAGAAGATTCTAAAGCCATGACGTCATTTTCTGGAATTTTCCAAGCTGTTTAAAGGCAGTCAACTTATTGTATGTAAACTTTTGACCCACTGGAATTGTGATACAGTGAATTATAAGTGAAATAATCTGTCTGTAAACAATTGTTGGAAAAATTACTTGTGTCATGCACAAAGTAGATGTCCTAACCGACTTTCCAAAACTATAGTTAATTAACAAGACATTTGTGGAGTGGTTGAAAAACAAGTTAATGACTCCAACCTAAGTGTATCTAAACTTCCGACTTCAACTGTAAGTATTCAGACCTTTTGCTATGAGACTCGAAATTGAGCTCAGGTGCATCCTGTTTCCATTTATCATCCTTGAGATGTTTCTACAACTTGATTGGAGTCCACCTGTGGTAAATTAAATTGATTGGACATGATTTGGAAAGTCACACACCTGTCTATATAAGGTCGAAAGACTTGTCTGTAGAGCAACGAGACAGGATTGTGTCAAGACACATATATGCAGCATTGAAGGTCCCCAGGACCACAGTGGCCTCCATCATTCTTAAATGGAAGAAGTTTGGAACCGCCAAGACTCTTCCTAGAGCTGGCCGATCGAACAAACTGAGCAATCGGGGGAGAAGGGCCTTGGTCAGGGAGGTGACCAAGAATCCAATGGTCACTCTGAAAGAGCTCCAGAGTTCCTCTGTGGAGATGGGACTTGGGAGAACCTTCCAGAAGGACAACCATCTCTGCAGCACTCCACCAATCAGGCCTTTATGGTAGAGTGGCCAGACTGAAGCCACTCCTCAGTAAAAGGCACATGACAGCCTGCTTGGAGTTTGCCAAAATGCACCTAAAGGACTCTCAGACCATGAGAAACAAGATTCTCTGGTCTGATGAAACCAAGATTGAACTATTTGGCCTAAATGCCAAACGTCACGTCTGGAGGAAACCTGGCACCATCCCTACAGTGAAGCATGGCGGACTGCAATAGCATCGAATAGTCCCCACGATATGCAACTGTTCAGGGAAGTCAGGAACCAATACACGCAGTCAGTCAGGAAAGCAAAGGCTAGCTTTTTCAAACAGAAATTTGCATCCTGCAGCACTAATTCCAAAAAGTTTTGGGACACTTTAAAGTCCATGGAGAATAAGAGCACCTCCTCCCAGCTGCCCACTGCACTGGGGCTAGGAAACACTGTCACCACCGATAAATCCACGATAATCGAAATTTTAATAAGCATTTCTCTACGGCTGGCCATGCTTTCCACCTGGCTACCCCAAACCCGGCCAACAGCTCTGCAACCCCCGCAGCAACTGGCCCAAGCCCCCCCTCTTCTCTTTCACCCATATCCAGACAGCTGATGTTCTGATAGAGCTGCAAAATCTGGATCCCTGCAAATCAGCTGGGCTAGACAATCTGGACCCTCTCTTCCTAAAATTATCCGCCGTCATTGTTGCAACCCCTATTACTAATCTGTTCAACCTCTCTTTCATATCGTCTGAGATTCCTAAAGATTGAAAAGCGGACGCAGTCATCCCCCTCTTCAAAGGGGGAGACACTCTAGACCCAAACTGTTACGGACCTATATCCATCCTGTCCTGCCGTTGTAAAGTCTTCGAAAGCCAAGTGAACAAACTGATCACCGACCATTTCGAATCCCACCGTACCTTCCCCACTATGCAATCCGGTTTCCGAGCTGGTCACGGGTGCACCTCAGCCACGCTCAAGGTCCTAAACGATATCATAACCGCCATTGATAAATGACAGTACTGTGCAGCCGTCTTCATCGACCTGGCCAAGGCTTTCGACTCTGTCAATCACCGTATTCTTATCGGCAGACTCAACGGCCTTGGTTTCTCTAATGACTGCCTCGCCTGGTTCACTAACTACTTCTCAGATAGAGTTCAGTGTGTCAAATCAGAGGGGCTGTTGTCTGGACCTCTGGCAGTCTCTATGGGGGTGCCACAGGGTTCAATTCTCGGGCCAACTCTTTTCTCTGTATATATCAATGATGTTCTTGCTGCGGGTGATTCTCTGATCCACTTCTACACAGACGACACCATTCTGTATACATCTGGCCCTTCTTTGGACACTGTGTTAACAAACCTCCAAACGAGCTTCAATGCCATACAACCCTCCTTCCGTGGCCTCCAACTGCTCTTAAATGCTAGTAAAACTAAATGCATTCTCTTCAACCGATCGCTGCCCGCACCCTCCTGCCAAACTAGCATCATTACTCTGGACGGTTCTGACTTAGAATATGTGGACAACTATAAATACCTAGGTGTCTGGCTAGACTGTAAACTTTCCTTCCAGACTCATTAAACATCTCCAATCCAAAATTAAATCTAGAAACGGCTTCCTATTGCACACCAGTATTTCTACTTGCACATCCTCATCTGCACATCTATCACTCCAGTGTTAATTGCTAAATTGTAATTACTTCGCCACTATGGCCTATTTATTGCCTTACCTCCTTACTTCATTTGCACACACTGTATACAGATTTTCAATTATGTTATTAACTGTACGTTTGTTTATCCCATGTGTAACTCTGTGTTGTTGTTTTTGTTGCACTGCTTTACTTTATCTTGACCAGGTCGCAGTTGTAAATGAGAACTTGTTCTCAACTGGCCTACCTGGTTAAATAAAGGTGAAATTAAATAAATAAATAAGAAAATGTGGAAAAGGTCAAACGGTCTGAATACTTTCCGAATGCTCAGTATAGTATATTTCTATTCATACCTGATCGTAAGACTGACTTTGAAGGACAGAATTTGATTTAAGTCTCTTTTTACTCCTCCTTCCCTCTCCTTCCCTCCTTTTCTATTCCTCTTATCTTCTGTGTAGTGACACCTCTGAACAGGGTCAGAAGGTCATTACTTCAGCCTGCACGTCTCCTCGCCCCTCAACCCTGGAACATCTCCTTACAGCCACACCTATCTGAGGTATTCTACAACTCTCTTCGCCCCCTCACACAGAGTGAAACGAGAAAACTCTCTCAGGTAAAAAATTAAAAGAGAGAACTCTCTCAGGCCTTAAAAGTATTTCAATAATACAATTATTATTAGTTGGGGTTGTGTCATTGCCTGAGGGACCCACGTACTCTTCTCAGAGAAACCTATTCACTCACTGCCAGTTTATAAACCCAAACACCAAAACCGGTTTGAATCAGTTCTGTCTATTGGAAATTATTGTGCAATGTTTTTTTTTGTTGAAGTCTCTCTGAATGCTTAAATCGCTTTCTCTCTACTCCCAAACTTGCCACATCAACACACTCAATTATATAATAGCTTATGGCTGCAAAATGTATTTTATTTTCTATTTACACAAACATTGTGTTGAATTATTTGACTCAAGAAAGTACCAATCCAATGTATAGTCGTGGCCAAAAGTTTTGAGAATGACACAAATATTCATTTTCACAAAGTTTTCTACTTCAGTGTCTTTAGATATTTTTGTCAGATGTTACTATGGAATACTGAAGTATAATTACAAGCATTTCATAAGTGTCAAAGGCTTTTATTGACAATTACATGAAGTTGATGCAAAGAGTCAATATTTGCAGTGTTGACCCTTCTTTTTCAAGACCTCTGCAATCCGCCCTGGCATGCTATCAATTAACTTCTGGGCCACATCCTGACTGATGGCAGCCCATTCTTGCATAATCAATGCTTGGAGTTTGTCAGAATTTGTGGGGTTTTGTTTGTCCACCCGCCTCTTGAGGATTGACCACAAGTTCTCAATGGGATTAAGATCTGGGGAGTTTCCTGGCCATGGACCCAAAATATTGATGTTTTGTTCCCCGAGCCACTTAGTTATCACGTTTGCCTTATGGCAAGGTGCTAGATCATGCTGGAAAAGGTATTGTTCGTCAGCAAACTGTTCCTTGATGGTTGCGAGAACTTGCTCTCGGAGGATGTGTCGGTACCATTCTTTATTCATGGCTGTGTTCTTAGGCAAAATTGTGAGTGAGCCCACTCCCTTGGCTGAGAAGCAACCCCACACATGAATGGTCTCAGGATGCTTTACTGTTGGCATGACACAGGACTGATGGTAGCGCTCACCTTGTCTTCTCTGGACAAGCTTTTTTCCGGATGCCCCAAACAATCGGAAAGGGAATTCATCAGAGAAAATGACTTTACCCCAGTCCTCAGCAGTCCAATCCCTGTACCTTTTGCAGAATATCAGTCTGTCCCTGATGTTTTACCTGGAGAGAAGTGGCTTCTTTGCTGCCCTTCTTGACACCAGGCCATCCTCCAAAAGTCTTCGCCTCACTGTGCATGCAGATGCACTCACACCTGCCTGCTGCCATTCCTGAGCAAGCTTTGTACTGGTGGTGCCCCGATCCCGCAGCTGAATCAACTTTAGGAGACGGTCCTGGAGCTTGCTGGACTTTCTTGGGTGCCCTGAAGCCTTCTTCACAACAATTGAACCGCTCTCCTTGAAGTTCTTGATGATCCGATAAATGGTTTATTTAGGTGCAATCTTACTGGCAGCAATATCCTTGCCTGTGAAGCCCTTTTTGTGCAAAGCAATGATGACGGCACGTGTTTCCTTGCAGGTAACCATGGTTGACAGAGGAAGAACAATGATTCCAACACCACCCTCCTTTTGAAGCTTCCAGTCTGTTATTCGAACTCAATCAGCATGACAGAGTGATCTCCAGCCTTGTCCTCATCAACACTTACACCTGTGTTAACGAGAGAATCACTGACATGATGTTAGCTGGTCCTTTTGTGGCAGGGCTGAAATGCGGTGGAAATGTTTTTGGGGGGATTCAGTTCATTTGCATGGCAAAGAGGGACTTTGCAATTAATTGCAATTCATCTGATCACTCTTCATAGCATTCTAGAGTATATGCAAATTGCCATCATACAAACTGAGGCAGCAGACTTTGTGAAAATGTATATTTGTGTAATTCTCAAAACGTTTTGCCACGACTGTAAATTCAGAAATGTAATAGGACTGTAAAATAATAATTTGCATTGTTTTTTTGTCCCATTTCCACAGGTGAGCCACGATCCTTCAAATGATGTCTCCAGCATCTCAACTGACCGCCCCCCCACTGTTGGTGTATTACATCAAAAGAAACCCCATCAAGTTCACAGGTACGCAGAGGACCTGGTTAATGTAACAGTAAAGATGCAGGGTGTCTAGTTGGGTCAAGTCTGTACAATATTTCATTTTTATAGCCTCCCAGCCACTTTAAACCGTATATTTGACAGTTGACATTCTAATTGAGGGCTACAAACTCCAGGTCAAGGCATGGATTAGTTAAACCAGGGGGTTTGGGTTACGTGTTAACTTTCAGTCCAGACCCAGGACTGGACAGCCTTGCTTCAATCCAGAGACTTTACAGAGTTTTCCTCTGTCAGAGCTATGTGGGGTCTAGGGGTTTAGTTCCCAGCAGTGATTCTGAACCTGCTGACCTCTCTGCTGACCTCTGGTTCACCCTCCACAGATCGAAGCCAGACGGTACCACCTCAGACAGGGTCCAGTTTGTGTTTGGGGAAAACATGAGCGAAAGAGTCTTGGTGAGTTCAGCAAGCACCACTGACATACACTACATGACCAAAAGTATGTGGACACCTGCTAGTCGAACATCTCATTCCAAAATCATGAGCATTAATATGGAGTTGGTCCCCCCTTTGCCGCTGTAACAGCCTCCACTCGTCTGGGAAGGCTTTCCACTAGATGTTGGAACATGGCTGCGGGGACTTGCTTCCATTCAGCCACAAGAGCATCAGTGAGGTCGGGCACTGACGTTGGCCGATTTGGCCTGGTTCGCAGTCGGCGTTCCAATTCCTCCCAAAGGTGTTTGATGGGGTTGAGGTCAGGGCCCTGTGCAGGCCTGTCAAGTTCTTCCACACCGATCTCGACAAACCATTTCTGTATGGACCTCGCTTTGTGCACGGGGGCATTGTCATGCTGAAACAGGAAAGGGTCTTCCCCAAACTGTTGCCACAAAGTTAGTAGCACAGAATCGTCTAGAATGTCATTTTATGCTGTTGCGTTAAGATTTCCCTTCACTGGAACTAAGGGGCCCGAACCATGAAAAACAGCTCCGGACCATTATTCCTCCTCCACCAAACTTTACACTATGCATTGGGGCAGGTAGCGTCCTCCTGGCATCCGCCAAACCCAGATTCGTCCGTCGGACTGCCAGATGGTGAAGCGTGATTCATCACTCCAGAGAACGCGTTTCCACTGATCCAGAGTCCAATAGCGGTGAGCTTTACACCACTCCAGCCGATGCTTGGCATTGCGCATGATATTAGGCTGGTGTTCGGCCACTCGGCCATGGAAACCCATTTCATGAAGCTCCAGACAAACAGTTATTGTGCTGATGTTGCTTCCAGAGGCAGTTTGGAACTCGATAGTGAGTGTTTCAACCGAGGACAGATGATTTTTATGCGCTATGCGCTTCAGCACTCGGTGTTCCTGTTCTGTGAACATTTAGGCCAATAGACATTTCCATGTCATAATAACAGCACATACAGTGGACCGGGGCAGCTCTAGCAGGACAGAAATTTGATGAACTGACTTGTTGGAATCCTATGACACCATCCTATGACGGTGCCACGTTGAAAGTCAGTGAGCTCTTCAGTAAGGCCATTCTACTGCCATTGTTTGTCTATGGAGATTTCATGGCTGTGTGCTTGATTTTATACACCTGTCAGCAATAGGTGTGACTGAAATAGCCGAATCCACTATTTTGAAGGGGTGTCCACATACTTTTGTATATATATTGTACTTATACAGTAGCAATTTGCATAGGATGACTATGCAATATATGATGTCATCACATTTGAATGAGTTTAACTGTGTTACCAAACACGTCATATTTACAGAAATGCTCTCACTTTCTCACCCTCATATAGAGACCACAGAAATCCCCTAGCAGTGAAGATTCTGATTGCAGCTCTGATTCTGACTCTTCCACCTCTGATTCAAGTCATAAAGGTAAATCATTAAGCGGGTCATAGTGTTTTTACATGAGTACACAACTCTGGTCCTCGAGAGCCAGTACCTTAATGGCCACAGTGTCTGCTGATCCACCAAGACTGTGGTCCTAGGCTGCATTTATACAGGCAGCCCAATTCTGATTTTTGCCCAATTATTGGGAAAAGAGATGACCTGATCAGTCAAAAGACCAATTAGTGGAAAAATATTAGAACTGGGCCGCCTGTGTAAATCCTGCCATAGAGGACTGGAGTTGTGCACCTCTGTTCTAATAGCGATTGACTGCCTCTTAGTGGATGCCTTTCAGAACTGCAGCTGAAGTTCTGTCTGTGTTTGCTGATAGGTGCTGTGTGGAGCAGTCTGAGGGAGTCTGCTGCAGCTTACACAGCGTCATGTGGGAGGCAGCATGTGCTCAGGCTCAGGCGGGTTCAGCTGTTCACTGGGGAGGAGAAGGAAAGCAATGTGGTCCAGGTGAAGACCTATAGGGCTGACGCATGCCAGATCTTACAATGCCTGGTACCTGACGGCACAGTTGATAACGTGGCATGCAATGTCTGAGCAGGGAAATGTGACCATTATGTTGAAATAGGAAGTGACCAATGCCTTCTGATATTGCTAAAGGCAGTGGTGTACCTTTTTCATTTTTAAATATTATTTTCTTTTAGCTGACCTGCAGACTGTTTGTCCTGGAAAAAGGAACTCCGTCATGGACTGAGCGAGGGAGAGGAGTCCTGCGACTCAATGATCTAGCATCAGGGACCAAAAGAGGGCTTCAGTCCAGGATAGGTGAGTTTATCATGAGGGAGTTTATTATTCCCATCACTCTGACCAACACCTGCACGTCTTTCTGTGATTCTTAATGTTTCTCATCCTCAGTATATCTCTCACACCTGTCGCCCTCTGATCAAAACAGTGATGAGGCACCAGGGCAGTCTCAAGGTTATCCTCAACACTAAGCTCTGGCCACACACACACCTACGTCGCCCGGCCCGCCGGAACCTCCAGGTGACGGCCACTGACGTGGAGACTCAGGCCGTTCGGGTGTTCCTCATTCAGGCCAGCGCCAGGGACGTGGCTCGCCTCTACGTGGCCATCCACCATCGGCTGGTAGCCCTACGGGCCAGTGCTGCTGAGAGGGAGGCAGAGGCTGCAGGGGGCAGGACCAGGGAGGGGCACTGCAACAGTGAGAATGAAGAGGAGGAGGAAGAGGAGAGACAACAGAAAGAAAGAGAAGAAAGGCTGCTATTGACACGATTGCGACCTGGTAAGAGTGAATAGCAATAGTGATAGGGATGTACTCTACAGTTGTCTAAGATGAACTTGTCTGAGATTATCCCTTGCTCTTTCACCTACACACCTGTATGTCTACGACTAAGTCCAATGTTTAGCGCATTGTTTGTCCTGTGTAAAAAAACGTGTTTGGAATTTTTGCTTAGTTTGAGTAAGGGAACATTCGTCCTCCAATAGATGTCTGGTGGGAAGTCACGTTACTAATCCCCAGTCCACATTCCAGAGTCAGAGGCGTTGGGTTAAATGCGGAAGACACATTTCAGTTGAATACATTCAGTTGGACAATTGACTAGATACCCCCCTTTCCCTTTTCCCTTTCCCAGAGGGAGCTGTTAGCAGGTGGTAGTCATAGACCTTCACTCTGCCACTGGCAAACCCCCCCCACATAAAAAACTGAGTAACAGATGGATCCCCATCATGGTGGATTACATTCCTAAAGGTCCCAGGCCTAAAAAGATTAGGTTATTTTTTGTACCATTATGAAAAAGAGAAGAGAACACTAGATTAGTGGTTTTTAATTGATGTACCTTGAGGAACTCTCAAGTGTGCCGCAAAACTTTTCCTAATCTTGATAATTTTTTTGAACACTCACTTCTAAACGTGACCTGTTGAATGCACATGGGATTTTGACTTGGGATCACCAGTGCTGCTCAGATAATACACAGAACCAAAATATAAAGCAACATGCAACAATTTCAGAGAATTAACTTTATTTGTAGTAACAGTAACTTTATTTGTCACATGCGCCGAATACAACAAGTGTAGACCTTACAGTGAAATGCTTACTTACAAGCCCTTGGGGGCAGTATTTCGCAGTATGGATGAGAAGTGTGCCTAAAGTAAACTGCCTGTTACTCAGGCCCAGAAGCTAGGATATGCATATAATTGGTAGATTTGGATAGAAAACACTCTAAAGTTTCCAAAACTGTTAAAATAATGTCTGTGAGTATAACAGAACTGATATGGCAGGCAAAAACCTGAGGAAAATCCATCCAGGAAGTGGGATTCTTTTGATGTGGGTATATTCAATTGAATGCTTATAGAGAATCTAAATGGTTAGGGCCCAGCTTGCAGTTCCTATGGCTTCCACTAGATGTCAACAGTCTTTAGACATTGTTTCAGGCTTGTTTTCTGAAAAATGAAGAAGAATGAGACATTTTTGTCAGTGGACTGAGAAAGAATGCAGAGCTGGTTTGTGCGCATGACCGATTGCGCGCCCTTCGTTGTTTTTCCTTTCTATTGAATACGCTATTGTCCGGTTGAAATATTATTGATTATTTAGACAATTGACAACCTGAGGATTAATTATAAACATCGTTTGACATGTTTCAACGAACTTTACCGGTGTTTTGACCGCCTTGGAGCCAGTGGATTACTGAACATAACGCACCAACAAAACTGAGTTTTTGGGATATAAAGAGGGTCTTCATCGAACAAAACAAACATTTATTGTGTAGCTGGAACACTTGTGACTGCAACCATATGAAGATCTTCAAAGGTAAGTGATTCATTTTATCGCTATTTCTGACTTTTGTAATTCCTTTACTTGGTTGTAAAATGTTTGTATGCTTTTGTAAGCGGGGCGCTGTCCTCAGATAATCGCATGGTATGCTTTCGCCGTAAAGCCTTTTTGAAATCTGACAAAGCGGCTGGATTAACAAGAAGTTAATCTTTAAGCCGATGTATAACACTTCTATTTTTTATGAATGTTTATTATGACTATTTCTGTATTTTGAATTTGGCGCTCTGCAATTTCACCGGATGTTGTCGAGGTGGGTCGCTAGCGGAACGCCTGCGCCAGAAAGGTTAAGAAAATATTTACCAAATAAAGTAAAAAATAATAAAAAGTAACACAGTAACATAACAATAACAGGGCTATATACAGTGGGTATCTGAACCGAGTCAGTGTGCGGGGGTACAGGTTTGAGGTAATTTGTACATGTAGGTAGGGGTGAAGTGACTATGCATACACTACCGTTCAAAAGTTTGGGGTTACTTAGAAATGTCCTTGTTTTTGTCCATTCAAATAACATCAAATTGATCAGAAATACAGTGTAGACATTGTTCATGTTGTAAATGACTATTGTAGCTGGAAACGGCAGATTTTTTATGGAATATCTACACAGGCGTACAGAGGCCCATTATCAGCAACCATCACTCCTGTGTTCCAATGGCACGTTGTGTTAGCTAATCCAAGTTTATCATTTTAAAAGGCTAATTGATCATTAGAAAACCCTTTTGCAATTATGTTATCACAGCTGAAAACTGTTGTTCTGATTAAAGAAGCAATAAAACTGGCCTTCTTTAGACTAGTTGCATATCTGGAGCATCAGCATTTGTGAATTCGATTACAGGCTCAAAATGGCCAGAAACAAAGAACTTTCTTCTGAAACTCATCAGTCTATTCTTGTTCTGAGAAATTAAGGCTATTCCAATGCGAGAAATTGCCAAGAAATCGAAGATTTCGTACAACACTGTCTACTACTCCCTTCACAGAACAGCGCAAACTATCTCTAACCAGAATAGAAAAAGGAGTGGGAGGCCCCGGTGCACAACTGAGCAAGAGGACAAGTACATTAGAGTGTAGAGTGTAGTCTAGTTTGAGAAACAGACGCCTCACAAGTCCTCAACTGGCAGCTTCATTAAATAATACCCGCAAAACACCAGTCTCAACGTCAACAGTGACGAGGCGACTCCGGGATGCTGGCCTTCTAGGCAGAGTTGCAAAGAAAAAGCCATATCTCAGACTGACCAATAAAAAGAAAAGATTAAGATGGGCAAAAGAACACAGACACTGGACAGAGGAACTCTGCCTAGAAGGCCAGCATCCCGGACTAGTTTAAGGAAAAAGATTCTTCCAGTTCGTGGATGGCTGACGTTTTACATGCCGTAACCAATTGTGCTATTTTGTTTGTTTTTTTGCATAATTTTTTACTTATTTTTTAACTTATTTTGTACATAATGTTACTGCTACCGTCTCTTATGACCGAAAATAACTTCTGGACATCAGAACTGAGATTACTCACCACGAACTGGAAGAAGCTTTTTCCTTTAACAAGTCCGACAAGAAAGATATACTGCTCTCCCGGGAACAGGCCCACATCCCCGTCATTTGTGTGAAGAAAAGACGGAGGAAAAGAGGACGCAGATCAGGCTGCCTTCTGAGAATCCGTAGGCGAGCAAGTAAACTCCCACTGCCATCAATTCTACTTGCTAACATGCAATCATTGGAAAAGAAAATTGATGATCAATGATTATTCTACCAACAGGACATTACAAACTCATATAAGAAAATCAGTCAATTGTCCTGGGCTGGCGTGGTTACACATGGTCTGCCGTTGTGAGGCCGGTTGGACGTACTGCCAAATTCTCTAAAACGACGTGTCACCCATTGAGCATGTTAAGGATGCTCTGGATTGACATGTATGACAGCGTGTTCCAGTACCCGCCAATATCCAGCAACTTCGCACAGCCATTAAAGAGGAGTGAGACAACATTCCACAGGCCACAATCAATAGCCTGGTCAACTCTATGCAAAGGAAATGTTTTGTGCTGCATGCGTGCATCAAAAGAGTTTTAATTAAAGGGCTACACACAAATTAATCATCAGGTGTAAGGAACTATGAAAATAGTTCAAATAAATGCTTTTTAATCTACAGTTGAAGTCGGAAGTTTACATACACTTAGGTTGGAGTCATTAAAACTTGTTTTTCAACCACTCCACAAATTTCTTGTTAACAAACTTTAATTTTGGCAAGTCGGTTAGGACATCTACTTTGTGCCAGACACAAGTAATTTTTCCAACAACTGTTTACAGACAGATTATTTCACTTATAATTCACTGTATCACAATTCCAGTGGGTCAGAAGTTTACATACACTAAGTTGACTGTGCCTTTAAACAGCTCGGAAAATTCCAGAAAATTATGTCATGGCTTTAGAATCTTCTGATAGGCTAAATGACATAATTTGTGTCAATTGGAGGTGTACCTGTGGATGTATTTCAAGGCCTACCTTCAAACTCAGTGCCTCTTTGCTTGACATCATGGTAAGGCCAAGGCCTCAGAAAAAAAATTGTAGACCTCCACAAGTCTGGTTCATCCTTCGGAGAAATTTCCAAACGCCTGAAGGTACCATGTTCATCTGTACAAACAATAGTACACAAGTATAAACACCATGGGACTACGCAGCCGTCATACCGCTCAGGAAGGAGACGCGTTCTGTCTCCTAGAGATTAACTTAGTTTGGTGCGAAAAGTGCAAATCAATCCCAGAACAACAGCAAAGGACCTTGTGAAGATGCTAGAGGAAACAGGTACAAAAGTATCTATATCCACAGTAAAATGAGTCCTATATCGACATAACCTGAAAGGCCACTCGGCAAGGAAGAAGCCACTGCTCCAAAACCGCCCTAAAAAAGCCAGACTACGGTTTGCAACTGCACATGGGGACAAAGTTTGTACTTTTTGGAGAAATGTCCTCTGGTCTGATGAAACAAAAATAGAACTGTTTGGCCATAATGACCATCGTTATGTTTGGAGGAAAAAGGGGGAGGCTTGCAAGCCGAAGAACACCATCCCAACCGTGAAGCACGGGGGTGTCAGCATCATGTTGTGAGGGTGCTTTGCTGCAGGAGGGACTGGCTACCCGAAACGTTTGAGCCAAGTTAAACAATTTAAAGGCAATGCTACCAAATACTAATTGAGTGTATGTAAACTTCTGACCCACTAGAAATGTGATGAAAGAAATAAAAGCTGAAATAAATCATTATCTCTACTATTATTCTGACCTTTCACATTCTTAAAATAAAGTGGTGATCCTAACTGACATAAAACAGGGAATTTTTTACCAGGATTAAATGTCAGGAATTGTGAAAAACTGAGTTTAAATGTATTTGGCTAAGGTGTATGTAAACCTCCGACTTCAACTTTATATAAAAACATTGTCACAGGAAATGGATGATTTGCTGTATGGATCAAATGAGATGGAGGTCATTACCACTAATTAAATGAATAGGGAAATGTTAGGTGTGCCGGAGGATATTTTATCCCATCAAGTTGTGGCACAGTTAAAAAAAGGTTGGGAACCACTGCACTAGAGATGAGAACTAGGTATTGCTGTTTATCTAAACAATAGTCCACTTGTTATTCCTTGCAACAACCTCTCCTTCAGCCTCCTTGAACTTGTATGTCAACTAGACACCTAAAGAAGCTAAAATTAGCCCCGTATCAGCTAACCATGCATAAATCACATTCCAGTGGAGGACAACTTATGTCCTCTGGAGCAAAACATGTGTTGTCCCTGTAGAAACTCAGTAGAGACCTACATGACATGAGAATGCATCCTGAACAACTCTTAACATGGCCATTTTGTCATTGTGCATTTACCAGACAAAACACTGTGCTGCAAAACATAAAGCTACTGTATATAAATATTACAATATTTTCACTTACACACGTTCCATAACATGTCTGTTTTTCTCCTTTGCAGTGGTTTGTGATTGGATACACAGTAAACCTAGTTTGGATTCTTGGTGACATGACATCATATCCTGACCTGGACAATCTGAACAGAACTTTGGCTATAATGGAACAGTGGGACAAAACATCAAGAGACAGCTTGCAAGTACTTACTATCTATTGAGCTATCATAACTGCCTTCTTTCAACAAAAAAAAAAAAAAAGATTATTCTATTGCCGTACTTACTTTTGTACTTCACGTTATTGTGGCAGTGTGCAAGGGGAAGGTAAACCGCCGCATTATGACAGAGGTAATCTAGATGTAATGACAGATAAAAAACAATTATTTATTTTTGTTATTTTATTATGCATTTATAATGAATCCAACTGTTCATGCAAGTGCTATTTGTGGCTGAAGCACCCACATTAAACTTATTTTAAACATATTTAGAATATTCCCAAAAGGTTTTGTTCTTCTGTATTTCTTTTATAAGCATTATGTTTTACATGTTGTAAGTGTTTTAAAAAGAGCTTATGATCAACGTAATGATTTTGAAACAATTTTTGTATGTCTTTCACTACAAACAGAATATAATATGTATCTATCTATTTCAACTGTGAAACAAACAAAATAGCTTTATTGTTAGCTGTTTCATTTATACAGTACATTACTGACATAAACAACAATCTCATGGTTGTGGTACACTCACCTTTTCTACACAGTACTAAATGCATGCCTCTGCCTACCTCTGTAATTGCTACAAATGTTAGAAAACATTTCAATGTTTTTAATGGATTTTAAGTTCTATTACCTAGTGTATTGTCAAAAGCAATTTACTTAAAAGGGTAATCCTGCATAAAAGCAAACATGACTAGCATCTAGTTCATATTCTGATATGTATATATTATATTAATCTGCTTCTGGTAATATCACCATGTTATGTGAGCAGTTATGTCATCGTGATTGATAAAAACTGATTTTCTGATACAACTTTTGAGTTTATCATAATTTTTCATGGTTGTTGTTGCTGAGCTGATGTTACTAACAAAAAAGGTATCTTGTCCTCTAGTCTAGTAGACCTGCATTCATCTATCCAGTGTTTTCAGATCAGTGCAGGCGAAGGAGAGAAGACAAAGGTATCCCACTTTGGACAATGTTTGCCAAATGAATAGCCTCTCTACTGCTGATTTTCCTTCATGAACACTGAAGGACTGGTAAGGTTCCATTCATATTGGTCTCATATTTATAGTGTTTTCAGGTGACAAAGGGAAAGGAAGCTAGGAAAGGAAGCTATTTAGACAACAATATTCTGGCTCCACCGGTTTCCATTAGATAACACAGACACAAAGTCAGATTCCACAGCCACAAAGTCATAATTGCAACAACAACAAAAAATGTCTTACTTTTTAAGGTTAGGGTTAGGCATAAGGTTAGCAGTGCGGTTAAGGTGAGGGTTGATGTTAGGTTTAAACACATATTTTAAGAAGATAAATGGTAGAAATTGGCGGGGTTTATTCATAATTAATAAATAAATCATAAATAAATAATGACTTCTTGGCTGTGGTAACTAGTGACGACAGGCTCCACCCCTAAAAAGCACGTTGTTGTACGTAATGAAATAAGCGTGCGAGCGCATTCCGCAAGCGTGCGTGCTTCAAATACCGTGTTGTAGATTGTAGGTCCGTGCAGCTGGGTACTGTTGTTCTACAAGTCCTCTGATTCTCAAACACATGCATGTATTTAGTGTCTTGAAGACGTTTAGAGTATATAAGTATGAGCAAACTAATGCTTGGATTATTAGAATATTATTTTCAAAATGTGAAAGGTGCATGTAGAGGGTCGCTGGCAAGGAAAGTTGATAGCCAACAATATGGACTGTTTAGAACACGTGCCCAGCACGTGTTGGGCTTACAATCATTTTGATAAATTGAAAACTAGTTATCCCGTTCTACCTAGCTGGATCGGGAGTGCGCGTGGCCATCTTTGCTCTCATTACATTAGCTGGCAAAAGTTAGT
The DNA here is from genome assembly GCF_002910315.2 of Salvelinus sp. IW2-2015. NCBI lineage: Eukaryota > Metazoa > Chordata > Actinopteri > Salmoniformes > Salmonidae > Salvelinus > Salvelinus sp. IW2-2015. The sequence goes on from NC_036860.1 coordinate 57,576,141, forward strand.
GAGACGAAACAAAAGTCGTTCATATAAACTGTCATAGCTAGTTACCTACATTGTTAGCTCGTGAAAGTGAAACAGAGTTGGCTAGAGTTAAGGTGGTCAGTTTCTAAGCTGCTATAGTAGCTAGTGTAAGAAATTGTATTAGATACTGGTAACTTGTTTTACAACTTCTCAACACAAGCTATACTTGACACAACATGCACCCATCCCCTTCTTTACCCAACACTTCGTACCCTTAATGATAAATAACCACAGACCCACACACACATTCCCCTCCCCCATGAATAGGCCCCTGTGAAAACAAACGCACATGCATTCTGCTCAAGGATGAGACTAAGACAAAGAACTGTGTGAAGAGCCAATGGAACGTAGACATCAGGCCCGGACAGGACTACCCACGACCCAGATCGACCAATCGGAAGGCCAGACTACAAGATCAACCTACTTTGCTTGTTGCCTATATAATCTGTACGAACTGTTTAGAGCGCCCTCTTTTTCCGACGATTCCATACGAGTCAGACAGAAGTAGCCGTGCTGCACGATTTGCCAGATATCTTCACACTGAATAAACTGCCTTATTATAAAAATATCCACCTCGTCCTATGTCTCAACTTGATCTCCTGTCTCCAGTAAACGTTTTATCAACACTAGCTCGATAGCTAAACTTGTTAGGTCGTGGTTTGTCAATTCAGAATTACGTTAGTCCACTAATTTAGCTAGGTGAGAGTTGGTGTCGCAGTATCTGGATTCAACGATTGTAGTGCACGAGGGACCCATGTCAAATAGCTAGGACATCAGATTGGATTAACACCGACATGGGCCAACAACTACATTAATGGGGACCAACAACGAATAGCTTTTGTTTCATTTATAAAAAAAATCTAACAATTTACAAGAATGACTCACCGTTCCTTTAAAAACTTTCTGTGCCTTGGGCATCGAGATGTCACTATTTTAAATGGGAGCGTCACATCCAGATGGAGATGCGAAGTATTGCATCACAGGCTGAAATTGGTTTTAAACCCGCAAAAGTTGCTGTGGTGACAAAGATGACAAGGTATGAATTCGAGCAGCAAAGATATCGCTTTTCAGAGCTCTCAGAGGAGGACCTAAAACAACTGGTAAGGGAATGGAAAACGATGTGATATAAGTGGTACTTGCTCTCAAACTCCCTCATATGTTAATGTGTTCGTCATTGACAGTTAAACACCCCCATAACAAGTCATCAACACACACCAGTTTCACTTTCAGTTTAGACATGGAAACCCAGGTGATCCGATAGGTAAATGCTGGTCATAGACAAATATTCACTGAGGATGTCAGATTCCTTTCTCAATGTTGAGTTTTTTAATGCTAATCCTCACCACCAGAGAGCCTAGTTGAAATGACTGCTGTGATTTAAAAAAAAAAAATTTTTTATTTAACCTTTGTTTAACCAGGTAGGCAAGTTGAGAACAAGTTCTCATTTACAATTGCGACCTGGCCAAGATAAAGCAAAGCAGTTCGACACATATAGCAACACAGAGTTACACATGTAGTAAAACAAACATACAGTCAATAATACAGTAGAAAATATATACAATGTGAGCAAATGAGGTAAAGGCAAAAAAAGGCCATGGTGGCGAGGTAAATAAAATATAGCAAGTAAAACACTGGAATGGTAGATTTGCAGTGGAAGAATGTGCAAAGGAGCTAAATAAATACAGTAGGGGAAGAGGTAGTTGTTTGGGTTAAATTATAGATGGGCTATGTACAGGTGCAGTAATCTGTGAGCTGCTCTGACAGCTGGTGCTTAAAGCTAGTAAGGGAGATAAGTGTTTCCAGTTTCAGAGATGTTTGTAGTTCGTTCCAGTCATTGGCAGCAGAGAACTGTAAGGAGAGGCGGCCAAAGGAGGAATTGGCTTTGGGGGTGACCAGAGAGATATACCTGCTGGAGCGCGTGCTACAGGTGGGTGCTGCT